>NC_080162.1:152457389-152647247 GCF_950295315.1 Erinaceus europaeus
CATCATTCCTGCTCATGCCAGGCCAGAGTTAGAACTCATGACCTCATGCTTACAGATCAAGACTCTCTACTCACTGCACCACGTCTCTTGGGTCACTTTCTTTTAAATTTTTTTTTAAGTTTTATTTTATTTTTTGTCTCCAGGGTTATTGCTGGGGCTCAGTGCTCGCACTATGAATCCACTGCTCCTGGAGGCCATTTTTTCCCCTTTTGTTGCCCTTGTAGTTGTTATTACTATCGCTGTTGGATAGGACAGAGAGAAATCGAGAGAAGAGGGGAAGACAGAGGGGGAGAGAAAGATAGACACCTGCAGATCTGTTGGTATGCATGAGACCCCTTCTGTTTCATTTGGTTTAAATCCCCCCTGCTTAACACTATTCTATTTACAAAACCACTGTTAACAAGTTCCACCCTCCCTCCAGGGCATTGGTGGTTCAGTGATAGGATTCTCGCCTGCTCCACCCCCCCTCCTTGTCACACCCTGATCCCTTCTTTGTCACACCCTGATTTTCACCAGTCACTTTTCTCTCCACCCTCTCTATGTCACATCCTGTTTCCACCCTACTTGGCAAGTATATATAAAGACAGCATTGTGAGTTGTACTGTACTTTGAGTTTAACTCAGCTCGGCTTAGATAGTGCTGCGTCCTGCATGAATAAAGAGATACTGCCTACAGCTCAACCATGAGTCCCTGGTCGTCTGTTACCCGCCCGTGAAGCCAGCCCGGCGAAAACAACTTAACCCGTGGAAAAGAACACAGATCTGCTTCACTGCCTCTGAAGTGACCGCCTTGCAGGTGGGGAGCCGGGCCTCGAACTGGAGTCCTAAAGCTGGTCCTTGTGCTTTACACCATGTGTGCTTAACCCTGTGCGCTATCACCCGTCCCTGGCCCCCTCCCCCCTCAAAAAAACTTTTTAAATACTTCGCTTATTTTTACTTTAATGAGAGGGAGAGAGATACAGATAGAAAGACAAAAATCACTGCTCAACTCTGACTTACGGTGGTGTTGGGGATTGAACCTAGGACCTCAGGAGTCTCAGGAATGAAAATCTGTTTAACTATTATGCTGACTCCCACCCCCCACTTTTTTTTTTAAAAAAAAGATTAATTTGTTAATAAGAGAGAGAGAGAGAGCAAGAGAACCAGAGTATAACCGTGACAAATTCAGTGCAGGGGAACAAACTCAGTACTTCATGCTTGAGAGTTCAACACTTAATCCACTGTGCCATCTCCCAGCAACACAAATGTCATGTTAATAATAGGAAAAACACCTTTTGTTTGTTATGTTCTAGAGTTCTACTGTATTAATTTACTGAAAGCTACCCTATGTAGTAGAGGCTTTATTTTATTTTCTGTTTATTTTTAATGTTTTATTGTCACCAGGGTTTTTGCTGGGACTTGGTGCGGGCACTACAAATCCACTGTACTCAGTGGCCAATTTTACCTTTTTGTTCCTTTTTTATTTTTTACTAGATAGAACACAGAGGGAGAGGGAGACAGGTAGAGAGACAGACTGAGACCTGCAAACCTGCTTCACCACATGTAAAGCTTCTCCCCAGCGTGTGGGGAGTGAGGACATAAGCCCTGATCGTGTGCACTGGAATGTGTGTACTCAACCAGTGTGTCACCGCTTGGCCCTGTCTTTGTTTGTTTATTTATTTATTTATTTATTAAGCTCATATTACAGATGATAAAACCAGTGTACCAGGAGTCAGATTAAATAATTTACCTAAGGTCATAAAAGCTAGGCTGGGATTTGAATCTAGGTAGATATAGTATAACAGATCTCTAGCCATTTGGCTATACTGCCTTTCATGAATTATGGGTAGGTGATAAACAACAGATGCAACTCAGTTTTTACAGAAGATAAACAGGGTCAGGTTCAGTAGAAGGACAGACTATGGAACATATATATATATATTTGTCACTTCATTACAAATGTCCTGGACAGTGACCTGGGAGGTAGGGTCGTGGCAGAGCTTTGGACTTCCAAGTACTTCCCAAGTTTCATCCGCAGCACCACGTATGCCAGAGTTCTTTATCTCCTCTATCTCATGAAAAAAACGTAAAATGTATTTTTTTAAAAATGGGTTGGGGAGCTATCATAATGGCTACGCAAAAGACTTTCATGCCTGAGGCTCTGAAGTCCCAGGTTCAATCCCCTGCACCACCATAATCCAGAGCCGAGCAGTGTTCTGGTCTCCCTCTCCCTCTCTATCAATTAATAAATAAGACACTTAAAAATAAATAAATAAATACATAAATAAATGTCCCTGACAAATCTGGGGAGAAATTCAGACCTTTTAGTGAATTCGGACCCTTGTTTTAGCCAGTTCCATAATCTGGAACCACTGGCAGTAGAGCAAAGCCAAGTCAGGGGTCCCCTGCAGGGGCAGGGGACCTGCAGCCTAGGTCCCCGAGCAGGGGGGGCTGACCCAGGAGGGAAACTGGGGATTGGTACAAGAGTCGTCCTCCAGTCCCTTACACTGGGGAGGCAAAGTGGAGGCTCAGGGCCCTGTGACTTTCTTCAAGCCAGTTGGTAATAGGAGTCAGCTCCGTGCTGCACTTGGGACCAGAAGAGAAACTAGATAGATGAGGTCGGGACAGAAGGGTGGACAAAGAACTGGGCCTCTAAGGAAGTAAGGAACGAGCTTTCTCCGGAGCTTGTGCCTCCTCCCTACAGACACCTGCAGTCACTTTCCCTCTTCCGCCCAGTCCCGGGGGGTGGCGCCTGTGGGCGCACCGCTCTCGCTGGGCCGCTCGCACTCTCTGGTGTCCCGCCCACCGCTGCGGGGGGGTACTCTTCCCCCACGCCTGGACTTCCTGGGATGCTGGCGAGTCCGGAGGTTTGCAACCCACTTCTCCTTCCCAGGCCTTTTCCTCACCCAGGCCCCGTGGCGGCGTGGGCCGGCTTCCTCATCCCCACCTCCTCCCACCCACTCTCCCAGAAGCTGGGGAACAGTGGGGCACACCAACACCCCCGCCCGCGTGCCACCTCTTCCTAGACACCCCCTCCTCTAGCATCCCCCACAGATGGCTGGGGGCGGGTGTCGCTATCCTGACTGATTTCCACCCCCCCACCCCCAAATCTCACCCCAGTGCGGGCGCGCCGCCTCTCCTGGGGTGCCTCCCCCGCCCACGCCCTGCTCTCTGCCTCCGCAGCCTCGCCGCCCAGACTCGTTCCAACTTCCTCCGCGCCGCTCGAGGAGTGTGGGAGAGTCCATCGCCTGGATGCGTTCAGGGAAAGCCCCCCCCCCCGCCATTCACCCACGGCGCCCGCATCTTCACCGACCCTGCGCGGGCAGGGGCTGGGACTCAGCGCTTTCGCCTCCCGAGAACGCGAGTACAGCCCGGGTCGGGGTGAGCGCCCAGCGGCGGGTGCCCCAACCTACTTCTCGGGGGCGGCGGCGGGGGTGGGAGTGGGGATGCAGTCTGAGTGTCCTTCTCCTAAAGGGAGATTCTGCTATTTAGGGTGCATCTCCCCATTTCCCGCCTACCTGCACTCAAACTGCCCGGTCCCTTCCCGGTTCTGCTCCCCATCCACACAGAGAATGCAGACGCTGCCACCCTTCTAGAGTTTCCCAAATGGACTTGGGGTGTCCATACAAGTAGGTCCCAGGCTTCAGGGGGCCAGGCTACCGCAGTCATCACCCGGTCGCTGACCACCCCAGGCCACCGAGGCTGGATGTTCAGACGCCCCGGAGGACCCGGCAGAATTTGATCCTGGGGGTTGGATGCCCCCTTACGATACAGACACTCCCTATACACATCCCCTATAAACCCCCCTCCTGCCTAGTACTCCCCCTAGTACTCACTGATTAGCGGACAGTGCAGGACCCGAGGATGGGGCGACCCACACGTACCCCCTCCTGCCACCGCTGCCACCACAAGGGAGGCAGGCCAGGTATTGCCCGGAGTGCGCACCCCGCAGGGTCCCTGCCACTTCCAGGAGGGAGCTTTCCGAGGGAAAACGGGGTACTCACGATTGCACCGTCCGCGGGGCGAGTCCGTGTAGAAGCTGTGGCCGCCTCGCCGCCGCCCGCCGCGCGCATGCGCCCCGCGTGCGCCTTATTTTTATTACAAAGCCAAGTGCTGGGCTTACTACGCGCGCCGCCGCCCGCTGGGCTCTGCGTTCCTCCGGCCAGCGCCCCCTCCCTGCCCGCCCCACGGCTGGGCTTCTCCCCGCCCCCTCACTCCTCACCCTCCCAGGCTTCAAAGGTCTCGCCTCCCTGTGGAGGCGGTGGGGGCACTGCAGGGGTCTCCGGAGGGCCGGGACTCCCGCCCTGGCGCACCCCCTGGAGCCCACCCACCCCCACCCCGGCCAACCCGGGCTGCTGCGCCCGGACTGGGAGCTTGGACTTTATGAATGAAGAAGGGGGCGGAGGGGCGGGAGAGAGAGACCCACGGAGACTGAGGGGAGGGAGGTGTGTGCCGCTCAGCCCCGCAGAGTCACGCCAAGGACTTGCCCGCCATTAAAGGGCAGCCCCCCGCCCCACTTCGCCCCTGGAAGGGAGGTGCACCTCCCGAGTCCAGACGCCACCCAACCTCGGAGCTGCCTGGGCCTGGGGCTGACCTGCCTGGCTGGAGGTGGGAGGAGCGTGGAGGGCGGCGCGCTCTCCACTCCCTCTGCAGCGGAGACCCTCGGGGGGCGCCCTCCCCTCCACCTCTTCCCGCCCCCAGAGTGACTCCGGATCCTGGGGGTGGAGTGCAGGGGAGGAGGGCAAAGAAGGGGATCGGGAGAGTGGCAGGAGGGACTCCGCAGCCCAGCTCTGCAGGCGGCAAGCGCCCCGGATCCCCTCAAGAGCCTTGGCCGCGGGGTTCACGTCTATGAGCTCGTGGGGCTGAACTATAAAGCCAGGAGGTGACCTGACAAAATTAATTAAATAAATAAACAAATAAATAAATAAATAGCATCACGTCATTTCCTCCCCCGACTCTGGAGTCTGCAGGAGCCGAGAGGGCAGAGGAGCGGGAGAGAGAGGCGGAGAGGGGTCGCGAGTGCAGGAGGCCTGCAGCGGGGCGCGGAGGAGGGAAGTCTGAGAAAGTGCCGCGAAGAGAGGCAGGACCCCTCCCGTCTGCTGCCCTTGACCCTGGAAAGGAAACGACCCTGGGAAAAGTAGCTTCGAGGATCCCCGGGTAGGTGGGGTAGGGGGCTGTCTGGAGAGACCCCCCCCGGGCGCTGAGTCACCTGCGAGCTTGGGGTGCTGACCCCCCCCCCCCCCCGGGAGGCAGGGTAGGGACTCCGGTACTCACCGGCCTGGGAGAGCTCTGCTTCGCGCTGGCGTCCTCTTTTGTGGGCTGCCCCACCACCCCTGGCGATGGTCTAGGCAGGGTCATAGTTGCCCCGAGTAGGAGCAACAGGCGGCCTGGTCGTGGTTGGGACCCGCGAAAAAGCCCGGCCGCCGGCAGGGCGGGGTGCTGGAGGGCGAAGTCCGGGTGCCGCTGGGGAGCCCCCCGAAGGGGTCGGCGGGGAAGGTGAGAGAAGAAACGCGCGAGCCCGGAGAGCGCGCTGAACAGGAAGACGAGCAGCTGCAGAGCAGCAGGCGAGGCTGGGGGCTGTGGGGACAGAAAGAGAGAACGAGAGACAACTAGAACCGGTTACTGGAGGGCCCAGCTCCAGACTGAAGAACAAGTGCACTTCGTGCCACTTACTGAGCTTTGGTAGGTATTGCTTCGAGGGTGCAGGAGACAAGAGGTGAATGAGAGGAAAAAACCAAAGGCCTTCGTTTACTTTCTCCCATTTTTCTACCCATTTCTAACCTACTGCATCGGAATCCAAAAGTTAACATCCCCAGGGGATTTGTGTGCATGTAAATGGGAGCCCCCGTAGGCTTAGAAAGGAATTGAGCTTTCTCTTAGTTCTTTAGCATTTGGATGTATAGTTCTCAGTTCACCTTTAAAAATTATTTATTTATTTATTTTTATTGTGATAGAGACAGAGAGGAGAGAAGGGGAGAGAAAGATAGCCATAGCATTGCTTCACCATTCATGAAGCTTAGCCCCACAGGTGAGGATGGGAGGGCTTGGTAGTTTGGATGCTTTACTGGTTGTGCTCTCTCCCGGTTCACTTTTGTAATGTCTTGACCTTCTCTCCCTCCTTGAATCTTACCATCCCCTCATAGAAGTTGGACTTGGTTGCTAGGTTCCATGGATGTGATAGATAGATGTCTAGGGAAGAGCTGGGGGTGAAAGGAGGGAAAGAATCCAACAGTTTGACTTTGGTTGTACTGGATTGGTCTGGGTGGAGTCCCCTAAGTATCTACTCTACAGACCCTCTTCCCTGCTCCATATATTTATGGACGTCTCTAGAATGTAGGCCTTTACAACTGATTAAGGTATCTAAGCAGCCAAGTGAAGGTTGCAAATTTATTATTATTTTCATGGGAAGTGAAGGGAGCAAATGTATTATTATTTTCATGGGAAGTGGAGGGAAGTACTCATTTAGGAGTCAGAACCAGGGCTCTGGACTCAGTCTTTATTTTTTTCTTTTCTCTTTTTCTTTTTAGATAGAGACAGAGAAGAGAGAGAGACACCACAGTACCAAAGCTTCTTTCAGTGCAGTGGGGGCCAGGCTCAAACCTTTGTCCGAGTACATGACATAGTAGCTGTTTGCCACCCCTGGACTCAGATGTGAGACAAATTTAACCAACAACCTTGGCAAAGTGAAAATAAAGGTGAAGGTGAGAGAAGAAACGCTTTATTTTTTTTAGTTTATTTACGTGTCTAAAGTAAGGGTGGGCAGGGCAGACCACATAATGGTTATGCAAAAAGACTGATTCCTGAAGGTCTAAGGTCCCAATCTCCAGCACCAACCGTTAAGTCAGAGCAGAGAAGTGCTCTAGTTTAAAAAAAAGGGGGGGTGGTGGTGGTGGGAGGGGGAGGAGGGAGCTTAAGGTATTCAACTCAATGGCTTTTTATTTATTTATTTTTAATTTTTTAGTGTTTTATTTATTTATTATTGCACAGAGGCAGAGAGAAATTGAGAGGGGAAGATAGAGAGGGAGAGAGACAGAGGGACACCTGCAGCCCTGCTTCACCACTTGTGAAGATTCCCCCCTGCAGGTGGGGACTAGAGGCTTGAACCTGGATCCTTGTACACTGTAATGTGCGTGCTTATCCAAGTGCTGGCGCCACCTGGCTCCCTCAATGGCTTTTTAAGGTCACCTGCCTTGTTCAGGTTCTAATTTTTTGAGAAGCTCTCAGGACTTCTTGCTCCACTAACATTTAGTAGAGTTACAAACCGGAACCTACCAGTCCAAACAGCCCCCCTTCAAGCAAAACAAAAAGACAATTTAATGTGTTTGTGAAAAACAAGAGTGGTGGCTGCCAGGAAAAAGTGGAGGCGGGAAGCAACGAATGGAAGTGACAGGTTGTTCAGGCTCTGGAAGGGGGAGATCTGGGTTTGTGTGTGGGGTGGTGGTAGTGGGGGCGGCGGGTCCCATGGGCGTGGCGGCTGCTCTCCAGGGTCCTGAAGGCGGCTGCTGCTTTGGGCGGCCTCGTGGGTTTGGCTTGGTTCCCCAGCTCTGCACTCACCAGGCCTGGCATGTTTTCTTTTGGCGGTGAAAGTCTTGTGGGAAGCGATTGTGGGGAGGGAGGGAGGAAACCTAGCAACCTATTCTCATTCATGAGGCCTTTTCTGGGAAACCCGCGGAGCGCGTTGGCTGATTTGTCTTTTCGGTCATTTGTATGCGCCCAGGGTGAGCAGTGGAACTCGGTTTGCATTTCCGAGTAAGTTCACACTCTTTCGCTTCCCCTCATTACTTTTTTTCCTGGAGAATGGGGTCATTCTCTTTATTATTTCCCTTCTCCCTTTGTTAGATGATTCTCCCCACTCCCCCCACCCCCGTCTTCCCCTCCGCTTTCTGACACGGTGCATTTATTTTAGAAGTTGAAGTTGGAAGCCCAAGAGGCTTTTGGAGAACCGACAGCTGCTAGCTCAAGTTGGGGAGATGAGTTGGAAACCTTTCAGAGCCTGCTTTGGTGCCTGGCCTTCTTCTCTCCAGGAGGGGGAGACAACAGGGGACCTCTCGGATTCCTCTAGCACGGAGCAAGCTAGTGCCTTGACCTAGAAGGGGCAGCCATACCTGGGAAGATAGCGGTGAGCACCTGCTGGGGTTGGCCACCCTTGGAACTTCAGTGGAAGGACCCTGTCTAAAGAACTGAACAAACTTGGTTCCCTGCGACCCAGAGCCCACTAGATCTATCCACGACTTAAAGATTTGAGTAAAGCTGGATGCATTGTACGTGAACAGTCATACACACCTGGCAAGCTTGGGTCCCCTAACTTGCTGTCACCAGCTCAAGCTTTCAACTGCTTTTGTGAGCATCTGCTAACTTGTAACCTGACTCTTCTCTCTTCCCACCCCAACCCCTCTTCCAAAATCAAGTGCACAGCCCTTCCCTGTTGTATGCTTCATTAAGCATTTTGCTTCGGTGCTGTGCTTCAGGACAGAGATGCCTGTGAGGAAAATAGTGGTGATATGTAGGCAGAAGGAAAGTCTCTAATCCAGTCTCAGAGACACAAAGTTAGCAGTTACCTGTTCCTCAGCAAACATTCACATGACCCTCTTCTTTGGATTACTCTGGGGCCTGCAGCCTGTTCCAGGATCAGTCTTGGAGCTAGTCTGACCACTTGTTGCTGTCAAGGCAGAGACCTGGTGATTTCACTGCTTAATGGGATGAGAAGCATCATAGGTGTAGGGTGGGCACATTGCCTTTGGCCCTTCAGGCAAGGACAGAGCTGCCTAGTATCTGATTAACAACAAAATGTGATCTGTGAAAGTTCACAGATCTGGGGAAAGACCTTCAGTTGCTTCTGTGCTCATGACTCTATATTTCTGTCTCCCTTTTCAACCAGACTCTAAGTGCCAGTCAGAGGATTTCAATAATATTAGACACAAAGTGGGATCTTTTTGGAGACTCCCCCCCAACACACAAAACCCTAGGGAATACTTAATTTTGATCCAATATCCACTTCCACAATTAATCATGTTGATGACTGGACCATACAGAAGAGAAAAATCACCACAGTCTCAAATTAACATAAATCCTCAACCTTTTAAAAAGCAAACTGAACCAGATCACATCAAATCGATGGTGTTTACAGTCAACAATATTTGTACACCTTTCCCATATTTGGGAGCTACTCTCTTCTCTGATCCAGCTTTCTGTTCCTTTTCCCAGTCATGACATCATCTCCTCAGACAATAACTTGGATCCACCTGCATATCAGATTTCAGGCTCAGGGGAAAAAAAAACAACAAACTAGCATAGCCACAGGCCCTTTGGAATATAACTAAAATATGCCTACTAGCTATCTACAAAATGGAGACCCCCCCCAACTCTTCATCTGCACTACTCCAGCCTTTAGGTTCATGATTAGTCAACAACTTGTTTGGCTTTATATGTTAACTCTCTTTTCAGCCACCAGGTTCCAGATGCTAGCTAGCATGATGCCAACCAGACTTCCCTGGACAGACAACCCCAACAATGTGTCCTGGAGCTCTGCTCCCCCAGAGCCCTTCCCTACTAGGGAAAGAGAGAGACAGGTTGGGAGTATGGATCAGCCTGTCAACATCCATGTTCAGCGGGGAAGCAATTACGAAGCCAGACCTTCCACCTTCTGCATCCCACAATGACCTTGGGTCCATACTCCCAGAGGGTTAAAGAATAGGAGAGCTTGGACACAATGGAATTTTGGTGGTGGGAATTGTGTGGAGTTGCACCCCTCTTATCCTATGGTTTTGTCAGTATTTCCTTTTTATAAATAAAGTAAAGCAAACTGAAAAAATTTCATTCATTTCTAAATAGAGCCATTTCACAAGAAAACATCCAGAATTAAGCTACCTTAAAAAACAGTTTTGAGAAACTTTAGAATTAAGATAATCTTTAGAATTAAATTTGAATATATATATTCCCCCCCCACCCCCGTACTGCTCAGCTCTGATTTATGGTTGTGTTGGGGATTGAACCTATAACATTGAAGCCTCCAGCATGATAGTCTATCTGCATAACCATTATGCTATCTCCTCTATCCAATTAAATTTATTTTTCTGAGAGGGCTTACTTTTTTTCTTGAGCTTTATGTCAAAAATACTATCTTAGGGGCCAGGCGGTGGTGGACCTGGTTTGAGTGCACACACTACATTGCTCATGGACCCAGGTTCAAGCCCTTGGTCTCCAGGGCAGGTGGAAAGCTTCACAAGTGGTGTCTCTCAGTCTCTTTCTCTCTCTCTCTCCTTCTCCCCTCTTCATTTCTCTCTGTCTCTATCAAATAAATAAAAAATAAAAAAATTACATCTTGCTGTGGTTTAGCTAGAGTATACATTTTACTGTCTGTAATTTAGAATAGTTCTTCCATTTGCATCTAAGAATCTAATAGGAAGTACTTGAAAGCCAGAAAAGTAAAACTTCATTTACTTTTGCTAACTATAAATCATGAAAAATAGAAATGAAAAGACCATAAACATTAGTCATAGACAATATTAGCTTACCAAACTATTAATAATATACATATATATTTGTCATTGTCTTGGGGGTTTAATAGGTTATAATACAGTTGTTGACACATGGGTACAATTTCTTATTTTCCCCATGATTGGTGTCTACAAATCACTCAGCTCCAATAACATGCTTCTATTAAATTTCACATAGAATTTTAATGTTCCTATTCATAGTGCAACTGTTAGGAAGAATATATCTACAGGGATGTTGGATGGCTCACCTGGGACACACTTCACCATGCATAAGGACTTGGGTTCGAACCCCAGGTCACCACATGGGAATGCCTGCAGGGGGGAAGCTTCAGAAATGGTGGGGCAGTGCTGTGATGTCTCTCCTCTCTTTGTCTCTCTCCCTCTATCTAGAAGAAAGAAAAAAAGGGCTTTTGGGAGCCATAGAGTCTTTCAAGTCTTAGTGACAATCTTGGTGGCAAATACATAAATATAGATGGAGCAGATTATATAATAATTATGCAAAAGACTTTCATGCCTGACGATCTTATGGAAAAGACTTTTATGCCTGTGGCTCTGAATTCCCAGGCTCAATCTCCCCATACCACCATAAGCCAGAGCTGAACAGTGCTCTGGTAAAAATAAAATAAAATCATGCATACACACATGTTACATATAATACATATATACATAGAAACATACATTTATGTGTATACAAAAATAAATATGTACGTTTATGCAATTCATGATTAAATATGATTTCATCCTTTTAATACTTATAAAGTATAAGCTGTTGGGGTAGGTAGCATAATGGTTATGAAAAGAGACTCTCATGCTTGAGACTTCAAAGGTCCATGTTCAATCCCCCACACCATCATAAACCGGAGCTGAGCAGTACTCTGGTAAAAAAATAAATAAATGCTCCAAAGCTAATCTTATCAAAGTAAGGGACTGCAAAAAGTGAGTAAGGGCAAGAGACTGGCATACTTTAATGCTGACTCTTCAGTCACTATCAGGCCACCCCATCATCTGGGGCCCTTAGTCAGGGAGTCCTGAGATTCCCAAACAGACATAATGGGCCTAGACCTCAAATAAATCCCTCTCACCATTGTTACCGGTCATCTCCATCAGAAACAATACAATAGACCCCTTTGTGGGCCCCCATAGGACCTTGCCCTCAGTGTGGATCAACAATGGTAGTGAATGTTCCATCCTCCTATGGGAAGCTGGACAACATACTCTATCTACTACCAGAGGAAGATGGGTCCTGATATTGGGGCAGCTTGGAACATTCCTACTCATGACCACAGAATGTGAGCTCAGATTTACAGGGATGCAGAAGTCACATAGGATTCTAAGTGGAATATAGGCCCCATATCAAGTCGATGGGCTTTATAGTCAACAATATTTATTTACCTTTCCCATATTTGTGAGCTACTCTCTTCCCTGATCCAGCTTTCTGGTCCTTTTTCCGACCATCATTTTCCTCAAACAATAACTTGGGTCCACCTGTGTATTACATATCAGGCTCAGAAAAAAAAAAAAAAAAAAAAAAAAACCTTGTATAGTCATGGGCCCTTTGGAATATAACTAAAATAGGCCTACTAACTATCTACAAAATAGAGAGCCCCTTCATCTGCAACATTCCAGCCTTTAAGTTCATGATTAGTCAACAACTTGTTTGGATTTATATGTTAACTCTCTTTTCAGCCACCAGGTTCCAGATGCTACCATGATGCCAACCAGAATTCCCTGGACAGACAACCCCAACAATGTGTTCTGGAGCTCCGATTCTCCAGAACCCCACCCTACTAGGGAAAGAGAGAGAGAGGCTGGGAGTATGGATCAACCTGTCAACGCCCATGTTTAGTGGGGGAGCAATTATAGAAGTCAGATCTTCCACCTTCTGCATTCCACAATGAGCTTGGGTCCATACTCCCAGAGGGTTAAAGAATAGGAAAGCTATCAGAGGAGGGGATGGGATACGGAGTTCAGGTTGTGGGAATTGTGTGGAGTTGTACCTCTCTTATCCTATGGTTTAGTCAATGTTTCCTTTTTCTAAATAAAAAATTAAAAAAAAAGAATTTGAGTCCATACTCCCAGAGGGGGAGAAATGTTAGGGGAAGATGACTAGAGGTCTCTGAAACCCAAGTCCATCAAGATTTGTTGGTATGCTTCTAATTCTGCTTTTAAAACCCCCTTCTGTTTCATTTGGTTTAATCCCCCCTGCATTCTATTTACATAACACTGTATTCTATTTACATAACCTCTGTTAACAAGCACCACCCTCCCTCCAGGGCATTGGTGGTTCGGTGGTAGAATTCTTGCCTGCTCCGCCCCCTCTCCTTGTCATACCCTGATTTTCACCAGTCACTTTTCTCTCCACCCTCTCTGCATCGCATCCTGTTCCCACCCTACTGGGCTAGTATATTTATAAGGACAAGATTGTTTGTAGTTTTTAGTTTAGTTTAGCTTAGCTTGGTATAGATTGCGCTGCATCCTGCATGAATAAAGAGATACTGTGTACAACCCAGCCATGAATCCCTGGTCGTCTGTCTCCTCTCGCGAAGCCAGCCCGACAAAGACTCAGAGAGAGAAGAGGAAAAAGGAAGAGCATTCAGAAGTAGTAATAGGTGAAGGTGTGACTTAGAAAGGAAGAGAAGAGGGCAGAGAGTAGATAGAATAATTGTTATTCAAAGACACTCTCATGTCTAAGGCTCCAAAGTCCCAGGTTCAACCCCCCACACAATCATCAGCCAGAGCTGAGCAGTGCTCCAGTAAAAAAAAAAATAGAAAAGAAAACTGGGAAAATATGTATACAGATAATTATAGAAATAATGGTCAACCCATTTCTGTGGCCTTGGGAGAACCACTACAATTTCCAGTGGAGGGAATGGAGATACAGAACTCTGGTGGTGGGAATGGTGTGAATTTTTACCCCTGTTATCTTGTGATTTTGTAAACAAATATTAAATCACTAATAAATAATAAAAGAACCACAAAAAAGTGTTTTATTGCTGACAGCTTTTAGTCTCTACTTCCCACCCTTTTTCTTCTGCCCCACATTTGGACATACTGCTTTGAAAGACTGCCTTAGAACCCACAGGAAGTTGAATATATATATATTTTCCAGGGTTATTTCTGGGGCTCAGTACCTGCACTACAAATCCACTGCTCCTACAGTTTACTTTTTTCCAATTTTTTTTTAATGTAGTGTAGGACAGAAAAAAAAATTTTGAGAGGAGGAAAGGTAGAGAGGAGGAGAGAAAGATAGACACTCACCCCTCTTATCCTATGGTCTTGCCAATATTTCCATTTTATTACATAAAAATAAAAAAAAAAGAAAGCTAGACACTCGAAGACTGGCTTCATCGCTTGTGAAGTGACCCCCTGAAGATGGGGAGCCGGGGGTGTGCTACCGCTGGGCTCCCATAGTGATGTTCATAAACCATATCCCTTGCAGGGAGGAGCCTAACCTCATCATGAACCCCCAAAGCATCCTCATTTTTTTCTGCTCAGTAGAAACAGACCCAAGTAATTTTGGGTCTGTTTGATATCCTGCCCAACTTTCTCTGAGGGTTTTGTTGTGTGAATAAAAAAACCTCTCTATGCTGTCTTGATACCTCATTGACTATCCAAACCAAATTTTGGGGAAGAGGGGTGCAGTATTTTGCCTCTTTGGGATGAGGAGAGTGAGCACAATTCTACGACTTCACAACTATATAATTGTATCATTCTAATTCAAAAGTGTAAATTAAATATTTTAATTTTTAGGGAGTCAGGCGGTAGCGCAGTGGGTTAAGTGCAAGTGGTGCAAAGCGCAAGGACCTGAGTAAGGATCCCGGTTTGAGCCCCCGGCTCCCCACCTGCAGGGGAGTCGCTTCACAGGTGGTGAAGCAGGTCTGCAGGTGTCTATCTTTCTCTCCCCCTCTGTCTTCCCTTCCTCTCTCCAATTCTGTCTGTTCTATGCAACAACGAATGACATCAACAACAACAATAATGACCACAATAAGGCTACAACAACAAGGGCAACAAAAGGGGAAAAAATGGCCTCCAAGAGCAGTGGATTCATGGTGCAGGCACTGAGTCCCCGCAATAACCCTGGAGGCAAAAAAAAAAAAAAAAAGAAAAGAAAAGAAAAAAGAAAAAAAATGGAACCAGTACTGTGAGCATGCAGTGTGGGCTCAGACTAATAGGGACCCAGAGGCTACATAAGTTCCTGTGTTAAATATAAATATACATGGGCCCTGTATTACCCTGATGTGGTAAACAGTTGGTTGTATTTACATATTTTCTTCAAGTTTGGGATCTACTCTGGCTTAATCCAACTTCATATTCTATTCTCAACTGACTATATCTTCCTAGAAAATACATATCTTACTTATTGGATAGAGACAGAGAGAAAGGGAGATAGAGAGGGACAGAGACAGAGAGAGAGAGAGACCTGTAGCACTGCTTCACCACCTGTGAAGTTTCCCCCCTGCAGGTGGGGCCGAGGGGCTTGAACCTGCGTCTTTGCACATTGTAACGTACGCGCTCAACCAGGTGTGCCTGACTCCCCCCAGCTAATATTTTTAGCTCACCTCCATGTTAACTATCAAACTCAAGCAAAAATTACTAAAGTCATGGGTCTGTAGAAACATACTTAATAAAGACTTCCTAGCTTCTCATCACCCTAAAATTCCTATTCTCAAGTGCTTTATTCCTACTTTCTGGTTCCTTTATATTAAACATTTTGTCTTGCTTCATAACTTATTGATTTTCAGACACCAAGTTGCAGATGCAATCATGATTCCATCCAGAATTCCATAAGCAAATGACCTCACCAATATGCCCCAGAACCTCACCTCTCCAGAACCCTCGCCCACTAGGGAAAGATAGAAATAGGCTGGAGGTATAGATCGACATGCCAATGTCCATATCCAGCAGAGAAGCAATTACAGAAGCCAAAACTCCTACCTCTTCTGAAAGAGAGTTTGGGTCCATCCTCCCAGAGGGGGAGAAATGTTAGGAGAAGATGACTAGAGGGCTCTGAACTTCAGTTTTGTCAGGACCCAGAGAGAGAAGAGGAAAAAAGGAAAGACACTTGGAAGTTGCTATGGGTGTAGGCGTGGCTTAAAAAGGAGGAGAAGGCAGGACCATAGGAAAAATGAGCAAAATATATACATTAATCAGCTCATATCTATGGCATTGGGGGAACCACTGCAGTTTCCAATGTATGGAATGGGGTCACAGGACCCTGTTGTGGGAATAATACCCTTGTTATTCTGTAGTTTTATAAATCACTAATAATAAAAAAGAAATGGAACAGATCCACAAGGGTTCATATTATAATATTTCATCCTAAGATTCATCTGAGACTGATGTCAGTAACTAAGAGAAATAGCAAATCTCTTTCATCAAAATCCTTGTGGAAGCAAATGTAAGCATGAAAAATGCAGAGAATGAGACTCTTCAAAATAACCAAGTTGGGGCTGGGTGGTGGTGCACTTGGGTGAGTGAACATGTTACAAAGTGTAAGAACTCAGGTTCAAGCCCTCAGTCCCCAGCTGCAGGGGGAAAACTTTTTGAAAGTGGTAAAGCAATGATGTAGGTATCTCTCTATCTCCCCCTTCCCTCTCAAGTTCTCTCTGTCTCTATCCAATTAATTAATTAATTAATTAAGACAATAAAAACCAGACTGGGAGTCGGGCTGTAGCACAGCGGGTTAAGCGCAGGTGGCGCAAAGCACAAGGACCAGCATAAGGATCCCGGTTTGAACCCCGGCTCCCCACCTGCAGGGGAGTCACTTCACAGGCGGTGAAGCAGGTCTGCAGGTGTCTATCTTTCTCTCCTCCTCTCTGTCTTCCCCTCCTCTCTCCATTTCTCTCTGTCCTATCCAACAACGACAACAACAATAATAACTACAACAATAAAACAACAAGGGCAACAAAAGGGAATAAATAAATAAAATAAATACTAAAAATAAAATAAAATAAAAACCAGACTAAGTATTCTCTTTCTTGCTATATAAGCATGTACAATAAGTATCCAACACTGGTGTCATTTGAATATTTATATTTTATCCTGGCCTTGTTCTTCCTCTAAGGTGAGAAGGGAGAGGTTGATAAAAGTATGGGGCAGGGAAAGTCACAGAGGGAGGAAGAAAGTGGTGGCAGAGGATAGGCGAGGGGTCCCTGCCATTATCTTGTTATCATCCCCCCTCTCAATATTTTATTTATTTTTAATCAGAGGGACAGGCAGAGAGAGAGAACCAGACATGGCTATAGAACATGTGCCACTAGGGATTGAACTCAGGGCCTCATGCCTGAGAGTGCAACACTTTATCTATTATGCTACTTTTCAGACCACACTCTTTCTCTTTGTAATAGATTTAATATTGGTTTGCAACACTGTTTTGACTTCAGGTGCAATACTTCACATCTTCACAGCTATATATGATACACCACACACACCCCATTATCTACCATCTACCTACTGCGATTATATTCCCCTCTGCCATTCTGGATTTGTTTTGCTTTTTGTTTGTTAATTTGCTTTGTTTTCCCTTATGTTTTTTTTGTTTGTTTGTTTGTTTTTAAACCAAAGCCCTTCTCAGCTATGTTGATGCTGGCAAAAATTTTTTTTT
The DNA here is from genome assembly GCF_950295315.1 of Erinaceus europaeus. NCBI lineage: Eukaryota > Metazoa > Chordata > Mammalia > Eulipotyphla > Erinaceidae > Erinaceus > Erinaceus europaeus. The sequence goes on from NC_080162.1 coordinate 152,474,468, forward strand.
TTAAACCAAAGCCCTTCTCAGCTATGTTGATGCTGGGACCTTTATTGCCTCAAGATTGAGATTCTATTGGCATAACCATTATTTTATTTCACGAGCCCACAACTTTGCACAAGTCTGTACTCACCTGAACTGAAGTTTATTTACTTTTTTTTTTTTTTCTACAAAGGGGTTTAGCAAAATGGTTTTTAGCAAAAAGTCAACAGAACTTACTTTTGGGTGTAGAATGGTGTGCACTCTCAACACAGAATCATTCTTCAGTGCTCTTCTTGCTTGGTGTATACACACACACACACACACACACACACACACACACCCTAATCCATGGCCCTCCTTAAAGCAGAGAAATAGAGCAGAATCCTCAGAGAAAGCTCCAGGAGAGCCTGCCTCCCCAGTTGTGCAGCTATCAGCATCACTCTGACTTCTTCAACTCCATTAGTTCAACTACAGCAACTTCCTAAATAGTTTCATCCTTGGAGTCTACAAAGTGTCTTTATACACTCTAATTTATTTTCCACTCTGTATTAGGAGTGGTTTATCTTTTATTTGATATTTTTTAAATGTAGCACTGGGCCATCTCACATGTGTGATACTACTGGTCCTAAGGAACATTTTTTTATTGCCACCAGAGTTGTTGCTAGGGCTTGGTACCAGCTGATCCCAGCAGCTATTCTGCACCCCCCCATTTTATTTGATAGGGCAGAAAGAAATTGAGAGGAGAGGGTGAGATGGAGAGGAAGAGGGAAAGAAAGACACCTGCAGACTTACTTCACTGTTTGTGAAGCATCCCTCACTGCAGGTGGGGAGTGAAGACTTGAACCCTGGTCCTTGCACATAGTAATGTGGGTGCTCAATGAGTGAGGCACCCCCCCATTAGGAACTTAATCAGTCTTTCTTTCTTTCTTTCTTTCTTTCTTTCTTTCTTTCTTTCTTTCTTTCTTTCTTTCTCTTTACATAGAGACAGAGAGGCAAAGGGAGAGAGAGTGAAAGCGACCACAGCACCAAAGCTTCCTTCAATGTGATAGGCGCCAAGCTCAAACCTTGGTCAAGCATGTGGTGAAACAGTGCATGCTCCAGGTGCACAGCTATTTTGCTAGCCTGATACTTCTTTATTTTATTTATTTATTTTTTAACTACTAGGATACTGCTCAGTTTTGGCTTATGGTGGTGCTGAGGATTGAACCTGGGATTTCTGGTGCCTCCAGCAGGAAAGTCTTTTTGCATAACAATTATTCTATCACCCCAACCTGGAAGTGACCTTTCTAAAAGAAAAATGTGGCTTGATACTTCCAGCTTACCTGCCCAGTGGCTCATTTCTCTGCAGGACTTAACAAGGCACATGAGACCATCCTGATGTGGATCTATACTGTCTACTTGCCCATTTTCCTCAATAGTCCTTTGTGCTCAAAGCTCTGGTCCTATTACCGTTCTTTCTTCCTGAAGCCCACTGGCTCATTCTCATCCCTGGTATCTGTATGGAATACTGACTTGGTCTGAATCACACTCTTTGCCCAACCTATTCCTCTGGGTCTCTGCTACTGATAGAAACTCTTCTCTTTAGCCTTTACATTGAAGCTTTGAGGCCATTCATTCCCCCTCTTCCCCCCCTTCTTTCCCTTCTTCCCCCTCTTCCCTTCTTCTTCCCTCTCTTCCCTTCTTCTTCCCCCTCTTCCCCCCTCTTTCCATCCTCTTCTGCCCTCTTCCCCTTTCCTACCCCCCTCTCCTTCCCCCCTTTTCCCCCCTCTTCTCCCTTCCTTCCCCTCTTCCCTCCCCCCCCCCCCCCCGCAGTGATCAAATCCCTTGAGTCAGATGTCTCTTTCAAACTTTGTCATCTTTTTCAACTTTAGATCTTGCCTAGGTGTTAGAAAGAAAGCACTCTTGACCATAAAAATATCAGTCAATCACTAATCCTTTACAGTTTTTATCAGCTTTACTGATAATTCACAGGTAAATTGAATATATTTAAGGTGCACATAATATGCATATTTGATATGCATATTATCATTGCGAAATGATTACAGCAATTCATCTCACTCAACAACTTGCATATTATCTACATCAAATGGTTGTTGTTTCTGTATTAAAAATATTTTCCAACATACAGTACACACTAAGGAATATTACTCATTGGATCACACTTTCATTTTTGTTGCTCTACTTGACTCTGCTTCAGCCATTTGGAATTCTTGTAGTTGATGTTTTGCTCTATTGACAGAACTTCACTGATACAGATTGTTCTGTTTGATTTTGAGAATTTTTCTTGCTTTCTGGCATTTTAAGATAGTCCAGTTTCATCTTATATAATTCCTGATCTACTTCTAGAATAACTTCTTTTTCTTTTTAAAAAAATTTTATTTATTTATTTTCCCTTTTGTTGCCCTTGTTGTTTAACACTGTTGTGGTTATTATTGTTGTTATTGACGTCTTTGTTGTTGGATAGGACAGAGAGAAATGGAGCGAGGAGGGGAAGACAGAGAGGCGGAGAGAAAGATAGACACCTGCAGACCTGCTTCACTGCCTGTGAAGCGACTCCACTGCAGGTGGGGAGCACGGGGCTTGAACCGGATCCTTAACCGGATCTTTAAGCTGGTCCTTGCGCTTTGCGCCAAGTGCACTTAACCCGCTGTGCCACTGCTGGACTCCCAGAATCACTTATTTTTCAAGAATACCTGCTTCTTGTACTGGGAAATGGTATTGGGACATCAAATTAAAAAACTTCTTTACTTCGCATCTCACCTGAGAGAAGAGACATCCGACTCAAGGGATTCGATCATGTGCCTCTAGCTTCACACCCAGTGAATTAACCACTCAACCACTGCTGTCAGTCATGCCAGAGGAAGGTTTCTAGTAACCTTAGCTTCTTCCCATAATCAAGAACACCTACAAGGACCCACTTTCTGCTTCCAATCACACCTTTCAGATGTTTTCCTTTCTCCAGCTCACTCTTGCCCTCTTTCTTCCCTTTCCACACCATATCTCGGCAAAAGGTAATATTCATATCGAATATGCATATTATGTGCACCTTAAATATATGCAATTTACTGTGAATTATCAGTAAAACTGATAAAAACTAATTCTGATTAGCAAGTGATATCTCTACCACTTCATTTTCTTTTGTGTTGGTTTTCTGAATTAAATAAACAAATTCATTTTGAATTCTGAAAAAATAAGATTATAATTTTTAAAATATTCAAAAAGTGAAGAAGGGGCTGGGTGGCAGTGCACCCAGCTGGGCATTGACATTCTCATGCTCAAGGGCCTAAGCTCGAGCCCCCAGTTTCCACCATCAGAGGGGAAGCTTCAGAAACAGCGGTGAGGCAGAGCTGGAGGTATCTCTCTGCCTTTCTATCTCCAACTTCACTCTCCATTCCTCTCTGTACTATCACTTAATAAAAAAACAGACAGTATTAAAAAGTGAACAACAAAACTAACAAAAATGCATGAATATTTAGAATATTTGAGTGGTATTCTGCTATTTATATTTTCTACGAGGTTCTAATTTGTCTTTGGGGAGACTTACTTTTATAAGTTAAAATTATGTTTTAAAAACCCTTTTGAAATGAAAAAAATCCTCTTATGCTTTACACATAAAAGCCTAAAGGTCCCAGGTTCAGTCTCCAGCACTACCATATGCCGAAGCTGAGCAGTGCTCTGTGGGAAAAATATCCCAACAGAGAAAATGACCAGTATTAGTCATATCCTGTTTGCCTTCCCCTTTCGTTCAACCACTAAGAATAGGCTGTGACCTATAATAAATTCAATTGGAACTTTAAGTGCTTAATGTGTCTAAGGACTCACAGCTACAGGCAGGCAAGAAGATACAAATCAGATACAACATATATTCTATATTGTTAACCATTCTGGATCATGAGATTACTTTTAGGAACTGGTAAAATCTAAAGGTTTTCTCTCTTGAAAACTTCATCATCTGATCACATGTATAATTTTAGGGTATTTCCATATCTCTTTATGCACAGAGAATGAAGACTAGAAGAACTGACCCCAAAAGTAGCCTCTCAGTCTGAGACATCTCATCTTTCAAGGTAAAAGTGGACAGACATCACAAGAGGGAAAAATGGAATGGCACTGCCTCTCTTCTAACTACCATGTAGTCTAATTAACATTAAAGATTTGGTTTTGAATGTCTCCTCACAATTCCTTAAAATGACCTAGTACTGCTTTTCTGAAAACACTAACAATTTGAAGAGAGTAAGGGATTAGTGATTGACTGACATCTTAGTGGTCAAGAGTGCTTTCTTTCTAACACATAGGCAAGATCTAAAGTTGAAAAAGCTGAAAAAGTGGGGTACATTGGGATAGTTTTGTCTTTGTGTAGACAAGATGTGGAAAGGGAAGAAAGAGGACCAGAGTGAGATGGAGAAGGGAAGACACCTGAAAGTGATTGGAAGCAGGAAGTGGGTCTGCAGGTTTTCATGATTCTGGATAGAAGCTAAGATTACTATAAACCTCCCCCCCGACATGGCTGACAGCTGTGGTCGAGAGGTTAAGTCCTTGGATGTGAAGCCAAAGGCCCGTGATAGAATCCCTGGAGTTGGATGCCTCTACTCGAAGGTAGGCCCGAATAAAGGTAAGCCCTGGGGAGGGAGAAAGGAGAGAGAGAGAGAAAGGAGAGAGAGAGAGAGAGAAAGGTGAGAGAGAGAGGAGAGAAAAAGAGAAAGGAGAAAGAGAGGAGAGAAAAAGAGAAAGGAGAGAGGAGAGAGAGAGAGAAGAGAAAAAGAGAGAGGAGAGAGAAAGAGGAGAGAAAGGAGAGAAAGGAGAAAGGAGAAAAGGCCCACAAAGGGGTCTATTGTATTGTTCTTGATGGACATGGCAAGTGACAATGGAGAGAGGGATTTATTTGAGGTCTAGGCCCATCACGTCTGTTTGGGAAACTCAGGGCTCCCTCACTAAGGCCCCAGATGATAGGGTGGCCTGACAGTGACTAAAAAGTCATCATTAAAGTATTCCAGTCTCTTGCTGGATCTTCTAATTTCACACTGGTGGAGCACAAACATCAACAAACAAGATGGCAAGGACAAGGGAAGCCATTGTTTCACCCAGAGTGGACAATTTGTGACAGGGTTCAGGAAGGCTACTTGGGCTTTGTAGCTCTTCCAGTGGCTCCTAATAAACCCAGCTTTGTGCAGCTTTTCATGGGCCATAAGGGGCCCTGAGCTTCTAAGGCTTTTTCCCTCTCTTGGCCTGGCTGCTGGGACAACTTGTTAGCGGTCACTGATTTCATTGAGTTGGACTCCACTGAATCAGATTGTTTTGCTGAGCATTTTTGAAGGGGTGCTTTTCTTGAGGAAACTGAAGGCTGGCTCTCCCTTGAAGTGACACATTATTTTGGAGGGGGCATTCAGGATTCATGATGATCACTAATTCTCTGCAGAGCATGTGAGATATTTGGCTGAAGGAAAATTTCAAGTCCTGTGCTCTACCAGATGCATCCCCTCTCCAGGCATGTAGGGGCTGGGTGGTAGCTCACCCATTGAAGGGCACACATTATTATCGTGTTTGAGGCTTCAAGTCCTGGGTCACCATCTGCAGGGGAGGAGGTGGGGAAGGGGAGGGAACTTTATGAGTTCCCTCATTTTCTGTCTCCCCTCCCACTTCTATCCTTCTCTCACTCTCTCTTTCCCATATAAAACACAGCCACTGGGAACAGTGGTGCTCTTCTGCAGGCACCAAGCCCCAGCCATACTCTTGGTAGCAAAGAATGAATAATTAAATTAAATGATTAAAATACAGCCAAATAAATTTATAAATTATAAGTATTATCTCACCCATGATAACATCAAGACTCGGAATGAAACCCAACCTGAACTTGTATTCTAAATGCAAATCTTGCTATTCCAAAGGCATTGATTTTTATGCCATTCCACCATATGGTTGCTCTTTATAGCAAGGTACACTAAATGAGATCCTATAACTGAATTTACTTAGGATAAAGGGTACCTTCAAGTTATTCAGTTTGGTTAGTTTCAGTGGAGCTTCAAGTTGTCCTATTTTAAAATCCTGCAGTGCTTGAATTTCCACCAGGTGTCACTATTTACCATTCTTTCACTCTTGGTTTTGTTTTTAACAGTATTAAAAAAGAAAACAGAATTAGGTATAGACCAGGACCCATCAAAATAGGGCATATGTTCACATGTATCCATAAATTAGGAAAAAATATATACCTGAAAGAAAAAGTGCACAATAGTCTGCAGTGAGTCAATAAATGATGCAAGAAAGTAGAAAGACCTAAAAAGACACCATAAAGTTCCTAATGAAATAGTTTCTACTTAGACCTAGATACTCTCCTCACCTACTTCCTTATTCCACTTCCTCAGTCAGTCCAAAGCTAACCTTATCAAAGTAAGGACTATAAAAGCTGAATAAGGGCAAGAGACTGGCATACTTTAATGATGACTTTTTAGTCACTATCAGGCCACCCCATCATCTGGGGCCTTAGTGAGGGCTTCCTGAGTTGCCCAAACAGACATGATGGGCCTAGACCTCAAATAAATCCCCCTATCCATTGTCACTTGCCATCTACATCAGGAACAACACAATAGACCCCTTTGTGGGCCCCCATCGGACCTTGCCCTCAGTGTGGATCAACAATGGTAGAGAATTTCCATCCTCCTAAGGGAAGCTGGACAACAAAGTCTATCTAACACCTGAGGAAGATGGGTCCTGAAATTGGGGCAGCTTCAAACGTTCCTACTCATGAACACAGAATGTGAGCTAAGACCTACAGGGATGCAGAGGTCATATAGGCTTCTAAGCTGAATATGGGCCCCAGATCAAATCAGTGGGGTTTACAGTCAAGAATATTCACACACCTTTCCCATATTTGGGAGCTACTTTCTTCCCTGATACAGCTTTCTACCCCTTTTTCCAGCCATGACATCATCTCCCTAGACAATAACTTGGGTCTACCTGCATATCAAAGGTCAGGCTCTGCAAAAAATTGTTTAGTCATGGGCCCTTTGGAATATAACTAAAATAGGCCTACTAATTATCTTTAAAACAGAGACCCCAAATCTTCATCTGTAATATTCCAGACTTTAGGTTCATGATTAGTCAACAATTTTTTTGGTTTATATGTTAACTCTTTTTTCAGCGACCAGGTTCAAGATGCTACCATGATGACAACCAGACCTCCCTGGGCAGACGACTCCACCAATATGTCCTGAAGCCCTGCTTCCCCAGAGCCCTGCTCTACTACGGAAAGTGAGGCTGGGAGTATGGATTGACCTGCCAATGCCCATGTTCAGCAGGGAAGCATTACCTTCCACCTTCTGCACTTCATAATGACCCTGGGTCTATACTCCCAGAGGGTTAAAGAATAGGAAAGCTATCAGGTGAGGAGGGGATGGGATACAGAGTTCTGGTGGACTGTGTGGAGTTGTACCCCTCTTATCCTATTGTTTTGTCAGAGTTTCCTTTTTATAAATAAAAAAATAAAAAACAGTATTAGAAATAAAAAGAAAGAAAGGCCTAGTTTGCTCTTGGTTTCTCTGGATGGTGAACTAGAACAATGGCTGGCAAAGAAGCAGCAGCAGTGCACCCCATAATGATCCTGGGTTCATGCTCCCAGAAAGATAAAGAATAGGAAAGCTTCTAGTAGAAGGGATGGGATATGGAACTCTGGTGGTGGGAAATGTGTGGAATTATACCCCCCCATCCTCTGGTTTTGTTGATATTTTCTATTTTATAAATAAATTTTAAAAATTCAAAAAAAGAAGCAGCAGCAGCTGAGTTGTGAATTTTCCCCCACCCCAAGACTTATTTTTACTTATTTCCTATGAGGTGGAGAGTTTCTCAGGTAAGAGAAAAGTTAAAGCTAAAGCCCCACTCCTGTACTCTGAGATGAGGCTCCAGGGAGGCACCAGGGAGGCACCAGGGATCCTCAGATACGCAGAGCCTGCCTCTAACAGCTGAGCAATTGCTTTAGTCACTGAGTGGTGGATTTTTACTCCTTGAGGAATAATTTGAAACCAGATGTGCCACCACTCAGCCCTAAACTTTACTTTTCTAATGGAAGTGAGAATAGCCAAAATACCACACTGGAACATGTGATATCAGAGTTTAAACCAGGGACCTAAAACATGCAAGTACTTTGTTCTAATAGCCAAGTTACTAACTCTAATTTGTTTTATTAAATGATTATGAACTGAGAAGCATCCTATCCAGCAAGTAGAAAGGCAACAGAAAATGTCATTCAGAGGAGATCCAGTACATCCAGAGTGTTATGATCACAGATGGAAAGAAACTGTTATTCAAATGGGAGAATTTTATAGATTGAAAAAGGGTGAGCTAAATAATTACCAACTGCATAAAAGAATGGTTTCAGGCAAAGTGACTTTCCAGTACAGGACTGGTGGTGACTTTATGTAGATTACCAGAATAGTGCTCATTAGGGGACTCCTGATTAGCTAGTTTAATTTTCTACTTTGGGAGAGATTAAAACAGCAATTAGGGGTGTCCAGTGGTAGTGCAGTGGGTTAAATGCACATGGCGTGATGCACAAGTGCCGGCATAAGGATCCCGGTTTGAGCCCCCAGGTCCCCACCTGCAGGGGTGTCACTTCAAAAGCGGTGAGGCAGGTCTGCAGGTGTTTATCTTTCTCTCCCCTCTCTGTCTTCCCCTCTTATCTCGATTTCTCTCTGTCCTATCCAACAACAATGACAGCAATGACAACAACAATAATAACTACAACAACGATAAAAAACAAGGGCAACAAAAGGGGAAAAAACCGCAATTAGGTACACACACGATGTGTTTATTACACACACGATGTGTTTTTTTCTTACTATTTTTACTATATAGGACAGAGAGAAACTGGGATGGGAGATGGGCATAGAGGAAAAGAAAGACACCTGCAGACCTGCTTCGTCACTTGTGAAGTGACCCCCCTGCAGGTGGGGAGCCAGGGGCTCAAATCAGGATCCTTGCTCATGGTAAGAGAGGGAGAGAGAGAACCAGAACATCACTCTGGCATATGAAATGCTGTGTTTTGAGCACTGGTTCTCATGCTTGAGAGTAAATGTTTTATCTACTCTACCACCTCCTGGGCTGTTAGGGAGTAAATGTTAATAAACCTGACATGAACTTCATTTTGGGCTTTATATTTTATTTTTATTGAATACTTCTGGACATATGAAAGTTTCTCTTTAGTGTTCTGTAGTTGTAAATCTTATTGTCTTTATCTGTTGCTTCAGACAATTAAAAAAGGAAGGTCTTTTTATTTCCTTGAGGTAGAATTATCTCTTCTCTGGATAGCTGGAAAAATATTATCACTTTTTTCCTCCTTCAGATTTAGGGTCTCGTATATGAGGGACTTCACTATTCCTGGGACAGCTGTTTTATTCAGATAGAGATGGAGAGTGGTCCAGGAGGTGGCTCAGTTGATAAATCATTGGACTCTCAAACCATGAGGTCATGAGTTCAGTCCCCAGCAGCACATGTACCAGAGTCATGTCTGGTCCTCTCTCTCTTCCTATATTTCTGGTTAACAAATAAGTAAAATTAAAAAAAGAGAGAGGGAGAGATCCCTTAACACCAGAGTTTCCCCAGTTGCTATAGTACCTCTGTGTGATGCTGGGACTTGAACTTGGGCTGCACTCATGACAAAGTATACGCCTTACCGAGTATATTATCCTGTTTGATTTTTTTTTTTCCTCCTCCAGGGTTATTGCTGGGCTCAGTGCCTGCACCATGAATCCACCACTCCTGGAGGCCATTTTTTTTTCCCCCTTTTGTTGCCCTTGTTGTAGCTTCGTTGTGGTCATTATTATTGCCCATGTTGATGCAATTCGTTGTTGGATAGGACAGAGAGAAATGGAGAGAGGAGGGGAAGACAGAGAAGGGGAGAGAAAGATAGACACCTGCAGACCTGCTTCACTGCCTGTGAAGCGACTCCCCTGCAGGTGGGGAGCCGGGGGCTCGAACCGGGATGCTTACGCCGGTCCCTGCGCTTTGCGCCACATGCGCTTAACCCACTGCGCCACCGCCCGACCCCCTATCCTGTTTGATTTTTTAAATTTATTATCTTTATTTATTAGATAGAGACAGCCAGAAATCGAGAGGGTAAGGGGAGAGACAGAGGGAGAGAGACAGAGAGACATCTGCAACATTGCTTCACCACTCCCAAAACTTGCCCCCTGCAGATGGGGACTGAGTGCTTGAATCCGGTCCTTGCTCATTGTAACATGTGCACTCAACCATGTGTGCCACCACCTGGCTCCTACTATCCTGTTTTAAATTTTGAAATTTCAACACCCTATGAGGATATGTCTAGGTTTAGCTCATTATTGCAAATAGGAAATACAACAAATTTTTGTATATTGATCTTGTATCTTGCCTCTTTATAGTCTTAGCTTATTATTATTATTATCCACAAGGGTTATTGTTGGGGCTCAGTGCCCAAACTACAAATCCACTGCTTTGGGGGGACCACCCTCATCTGCTTCTTCCCCCCTTATTTTTATTTTATTAGTCATGACAAAGAGAAATTGAGAGAGGAGGGGAGATAGAGAGGGAAAGAGAAAGACACCTGCGGACCTGCTTCATTGACTGTGAAGCCTCCCTGTTGCAGGTGGGGAGGGGGGGGCTTTAATCTGGGTCCTTGTATATGGTAATATGAGCACTTAACTGAGGGGACCACTGCCACCCCATTATTGCTCTTAAGAGGTTTGTTTATTTATTTATTTATTTATTTTTGTGTATGTAAGCAGTCTTAATTAATTAATTGCCATTAGGTTATCACTGGGACTCAGTACCAGCACTACAAATCCACCACTCCCAGTGGCCATTTTCCCTCATTTTTTCTTACTCTTTTTACTGTATAGGACAGAGAGAAACTGAGATGGGAGAGGGATATAGAGAGGGGGGAAGAAAGACACTTTCAGACCTGCTTCACCATTTGTGAAGTGACCTCCCTGCAGGTGGGAAGCCTGGGGTTTGAATCAGGATCCTTGCTCATGGTAAAATGTATACTTAACTGTGTGCACCACTGTCAGGACCCCTAAGAATTTCTCATATATAATGTTATGTCATCTGAAAATAGCAGTCGTTTTTTTTAACCTCTTTTCAATTTTCAAGTCTTTTATTTCTTTTTCTTGCCTAATTTCTTTGACTAGGGCTTCCAAACTAATTGAGTCAGTGGTGGAATGGGTAGTTATAGGACAAGTAGGATACCAACTAGGACTTCTAAACTATATTGAGTCAGAGATGAGAATAAACATCTTGTCTTGTTCCTGATTAGAGAAATCTTACATCTTTCTGATTTGATATTCTTAAGTGTTGTGTTGTCCAATTTTCTGTAAAAGTCTCCCTCCAGTTTTAAAATTGATAGTCAAACTTCTTTTCTCCATTAAAAATGCCATTTTTGGGAGTCAGGCAGTAGCGCAGCGGGCTAAGTGCAGGTGGCACAAAGCGCAAGGACCGGCTTAAGGATTCCGGTTTGAGCCCCCGGCTCCCCACCTGCAGGGGAGTCACTTCACAGGCGGTGAAGCAGGTCTGCAGGTGTCTATCTTTCTCTCCTCCTCTCTGTCTTCCCTTCCTCTCTCCATTTCTCTCTGTCCTATTCAACAATGATGGCATCAATATCAACAAAAATAATAACTACAACAATAAATTAAACAAGGGCAACAAAAGAAAAAATAAATAAATATAAATTTAAAAAATTCATTTTTCAGGGCCAGGTGGTGGCACACTTGCTAGGGCAGCTCAAGGACCCAAGATCAAGGACCCATCACACCCCTGATCTCCACCTGTTGGCAGGGGGCGGGGAGCTTCATGAGTGAAAGATGGAGTAGTGTTATAAATCTCTCTCTATTTGCCTCCTTCTACCTTCATGACTTTTCCTCTATCCAATAAGTAAATAAGAACAATATTTAAAAAATTCCTTTTCTAGTTCTTTATCTTTTTGGTATGCCCTGAAACTGGTAAGACATATAACATTCATGAAGTCATGCAGAATCATATCGTAGTTTTTTTAAAAAAAATTACAACCATTCATTTGTATATTCAGAAACTCAAGTTTACAATATCTTTTAAAAATTTATTTATTTATTTATTGGATAGATACAGAGAGAAGTTGAGAGGGTTGGGGGACAGAGATAGGGAAAGACACAGAGACACCGGCAGCCCTGGTTCACAATTCATGAAGCATTCCTCCTGCAAGTCGGGACCAGGGGCTTGAACGCAGGTCCTTGAGCACTGTAATGTGTGTGCTTAACCAGATGCGCCACTGCTGGGCCCATAGGTTTATGTTCTCAAGAATTAAGCAAACTTAGGCTAAGCTAGAAGACTACATAATACTATAAATATTCTCATTAGAAAAAAAACACAGATGGGGTTGTGGGTGGCATAATGGTTATGCAAAAACTACTTTCATGTCTGAGGCACAAAAGGTATATGTTCAACCCCCAGCATCACTATAAGTCAGAGCTGAGCAGAGCTGTGGTATAAAATAAAATAACCTCACCAATGTTTCCTAGAACTCCACCTCTCCAGAGCCCTGCCCCCCTAGGGAAAGAGAAACAGGTAAGGAGTATGGATCAACTTGCCAATGCCCATGACCAACGGAGAAGCAATTACAGAAGCCAGACCTCCACCTTCTGCACTCCCATAATGATTATGGGTCCATATTCCCAGAGTGATAAAGAATAGGAAGGCTTCCAATGGAGGGGATGGGATACGGAACTCCGTGGTGTGGACTGTATGGAATTGTACCCCTCTTGTCCTACAATCTTGTCAATCATTAGTAAATCAATAAAATAAAATACGACAAAAAAACCAAAGAAAACCATTGAATACTATTTATCTTTGCTGAAAATAAGTCACTTTGGGAGCTGGTAAGATAGCTCACTTTAGAGTGTGCCTGTTTTACTAACGACTTGACCCAGAACACCACCTGGGAGTGCTGTGACACTGGGGGAAGTTTGGTGCTGCGTAGGACCAAAATGAATCGAGTTCTACCATCCTGACATTTGCTCAGGAGGAGGCTGTTCATTTACATGCTCATCTACAATCAGATACATATCAAAACTTCCCTTAAGGCAAAGCTTTGGGGGAACCAGGACATAGCTCATGTAGTAGAAGGCACACTTTATAACATACAAGGACCCCGTTTGGAACCCTCAGCACCATGACATGAGTGGTGGAGCAGTAGTGCTGTAATGTCTATCCTTCTCTGTCTCTTTCTCTCCCTCTTAAAAAAAGTCTGCCAGGAATTGTGGCAAAAAACAAAAATAAAAACAAAACAATAACTACAACAAAAAAAACCTGAGTGTAGAGGCCAGTAACGGCTCCAGTGGGTTATATGGCTCTCACCTGGATCCTGCTTGCATCCCGATGAGGTCAGGATGACAACCTGGACTTCATACCACTGGCATTCATTCTGTGGGAAGCTGTGCTGCTGATTTTTCAGTCCTTTCCAGTTCACCACAGGTCTGTGTGTATTCATTAGGGAAAAAAAATCCCTAATGATTGTTTGAAGTTGTTTTTCCAGAAGCTTTAAAAATTTTTTTATTTGCCAGGACAGAGAGAAATTGAGAGGGAAGGGGACAGATAGGGAGAGAGAAAGAAAGATACCTGCAGCTCTGCTTCATTACCAGTGAAGCTTCTCTCCTGCAGGTGATGATCAGGGGCTTGAACCTGGATCCTTGTGCACAGTAATACTTGAGTTCTGAGTCTGCTAATGTCCAGCCCCCCAAAAGTTGTTTTTCCAAGGTTAGGAGAGATAGCACAGAAGTTATGCATAATGCTTTCATGCTTGGGGCTCCAAAATCCCAAATTCAATCTCCCACTCCACCATAAGCCAGAGCTGAGCTGTGCTTTCAGGAAGAAAAAAATCTTTTTCCAGGTCATACCACCCTGAGCCTATCCAATCTTGCCAAAAAATTCCTTTTCTCAGAAGGACACTCAGAAGTAGTTAAGAGGTGTAGGTGTGACTTAGAAAGGAAAAGATGGCAGAACAATAGAAAAAATGGGCAAGAAAAATACAATATATAAACATAGTTTTAGAAGCAATAGTTAACCCATATATATGACCTTGGGAAACTACTGCAGTTTCCAGTGAAAGGAATGAGGACACAGAACTATGGTGGTGGAAAAGGTGTGGAATTATACCCCTGTTATCTTATAATTTTGTTAATAAATATTAAAACACTAATAAAAATTCCTTTTCCTTTTGTAAGTTGGCTAAAGTAACATCCAACAGGGGTGATCCAGAAAGTAAAGATCCTGCAGATAAATGGTGATTGTTGTCAGGATATGAATCATTACACAAGGACAAATAAACTTTCTTTTTATTTATTTTTAAATTTTATTAGTGATTTAATACTGATTTACAAAATCACATGTCTACAGGGGTATAAGACCACACCGTTCCCACCACCAGAGTTCTGAATCCCCAATCAAGTGAACTTTCTAGTGTTGAATAGATTGCTATCATAAGACTTGCAGCATTTAATTCTGAGCTTTCATTATTATTCAGCAGGCAGTAATTCATGCCCATCCCCCTCCAGAACAAATAATCTCTTCAGAGATGTTTCTATTAATGGCTAAGAGGACTTACAGACTTAAACTCTACCCTCCGCAAGGAAACAGACAATACTGAATATGAAAATTGTTGCTCTTTGGGGGGAGGTTAATTTCATTTAGTGGTAGAAATTTTGAATTCAGAAGAAGCTCTGAATTTTTACAATGAACCCTATAGTTACTTAATATTATGTGATATTTTATCAATATTTTTTTCTAGAAACTTTTGCAGAATAATCTTTCCTATAATTTTTCTTTCATTACGAGAGGGATTTACTCTTTGTAGTTTAGATAAACATCTAAGGGTTAATATCAGTAGCTGTTAAATCTACTTCTTGGTTTTATGCTTTTAAAAACTATCTCCTGAAAGAAACATGCAAAACAAAAATAATCATTTTTTTTTTTTGATAAAGGAAAGTTGAGAAAATTAGACAACAGGTTAATATTATTAAAGTTCAAGTACCTCTCTTGGGCTTGGTTCAAAGTGTTTTTGATAACTTGCCAACAAAATATTATGAGCCATAACACACAAACTTGCTTATGTTTTCAAACTATTTCTCCCAAGGAAGGTTTTGAGATTGTGGAGATTGTCTTATCTTACCTTGATAACATGCACAGTCTTGGTGCTGCCTTCGTTCTCTGTGGTTTGATAAAGGTTTGTATTTCTCTGAGCCCTAGACAGAAATAGCATCCACCCAGCTTGCCCAGAAGAATGCTTCTGGAGGCATTCTTGGTTGTCCTGGAAAAACCTGGACATTATTATTATTATTATTTCACAGTAAAAACTCCCAGTAAATCCTGTAGCCTGATTTTAGCAAAACTAGCTCATTGGGTTGCCTATCAGTTGACTGGGCCCCTTCCTGGAAAGTTACACTAATTTCAAGCCAAAGAATAATCTTGTTTTGTGGATCAGCAGCTTATCTATCCACAGCTCTTTAGTCTTCTATTCCAGGAAGAGCCTCTTAATTTGAATACCTAGGTATGTTATGACTGTTCTCTAAAGGTAGCAGTGTGTTCCTAATTAAAATTTAATCCTAAATCAGAGAGGAAAGGTTATTCAAAGGATAAATATCTTAGTGGATAATGATGAAGGAAATACATCACTTCCCTAGTTTCTGTATTAATAGTGTGTGGTAGGTAATAGCTCATGGAGAGTTAGTCTGCCTCACGTGTCCAGGTTTCATGAAAGATTACCTTATAGCAGTCAACACTGAAGCTAGAAACTTATATTATAAACATACTCCACTCACTCCCCCTCAAAACAAAAACAAAAACACCCAAACTTAATCCCAAGGACTATGTTATGTTTTTTAATATAATGTAGGATTAATCAGTGATTTTATTATATGGTAACTAGCCACCAAATAATTGGTAAAATGATCCCAAATTGATCTACAAATAAATATAATTCATATTGCCCGCAAACTATCTCACCTGGGTAGTTTATTGCTTTTCCCTGTGCACAATGCAGGTTGCAGCCCAGCCTCTACTACACTGAAGGAAGCTTTGGTGCTGCAGTTTCTTTTTCTTTCTCTGTGTTTCACTCTGTCTTTCTCTCTCTGAAAAAGGTCATGCTATAGTGGTGAAGTTCCAGAGATGAAAAAAAAAAAATCCACACCAACACCCCAGCTTCCTCCTGCTCTTTCTTGGTTTTAATTCTTATTTATTTTATTAAAGTTTTTTTTTTTTTTTAAACAAAACCAGAGCGCTAATAAGCTCTGGATTTTGGTGGGGGAATTGAAACTGGGACTTGGAGCGTCAGTCATGAGAGCCCCTCTGCATAACCACTATGCTATCTCTCCTACCCTTTACTACTGGTTTTAATGAAAGATACAAAGGACACACACACACACACACACACACACACACACACACACACACACACACACACAGAGTATTACCCAGCTCTGGTTTATGGTAGTGGTGGGGATTGCACTCGGTACTTCAGAGCCTCAGGCATTAAAGTTCTTTTGCATGACCATCCTGCTGTTTCCCCTGCCCCTTGCCCTATGTCTCAAATATTTTTACAGAAATTTACAAGTTGATTATATAATACATATGGTACTATAAGGAATTCAGGCTATCCTAAACAGTCTTACAATAAAAATAAGAGTTGGAAGATTCATACTTAATATTTTTACCAGAGCATTATTCAGCTCTGGGTTAGGGTGGTGCTGGGGATTGAAGTTGAGAATTTTTGTATAATCATATACAATCTCCATGGCCATTCATATTTATTTATTTATTGTTAATTTTGCCACTGCAGGAGTTTCACTATTCTGCTTTTTTAAATTTTTATTTATAAAATGGAAACACTAACATAACCATAGGATAAGAGAGGTACAATTCCACACAATTCCCATCATCAGAACACCGTATCCCATTCCCTCCCCTGATAGCTTTCCTATTCTTTATTCCTCTGGGAGTGTGGACCCAGGATCATTATGGGGTGCAGAAGGTGAAAGGTCTAGCTTCTGTAATTGCTTCCCTGCTGAACATGGGTGTTGACAGGCCGATCCATACTCCCAGCCTGTCTCTCCTTCCCTAGTGAGGAGGGATCTGGGGAGGTGGGGCTTCAGGACAAATTGGTGGAGTTGTCTACCCAGGGATTTTTTTTTTTTTTGATAAATAAATAGACTACACATGAAGCTTCCTTCACTGTGTAGGGGCTGAGCTTGAATCTGGGTGGTGCATATGGCAAAGCAGTATAGTATCCTGGCTAGTTATTTTGCTTGCCTGGAAGAATCATACTTATCACATGTAAAATTTGCCACGTAGCTGCAGGAATTAAGATTGTGTAGTTCTGACATAAAAGGGTAGATAAACTGATCGGCAAAATGGAGTGCCTTAAATAAATCCATACATTTATGGTCTGTTGACTTTTTGACAAGGTGTCAAGACACTGATGAAATTTATCTTATACAACAATTTGGATGGAACTTGAAGGATTCCTGTTAAGTGAGATAAAGTAGAGGGAGAATAAACACTAGACAATCTCGCTCCTAGGTGGGACCTATGAAACAAAGAAAGGGAGGTGCCGACTGGTAACTCACCAGGTAGAGCACCCACATTACCATGAGTGAAAACATCTGGTTCCCCCCTGCAGGGGGCAAGTTTCACCCGCAATGGAACAGAGCTGGAGTTGTCTCTCCTCTGTTTCTCACTCTCTATTAAAAATGGCTTCCAGGTATTCTGGAGTCATGTAGGTACTAAGCCCCAGCAATAACCCTGGTGATACATATACAGTTTATTTAAAAACAAACAAATAGGGAATATACAGGGTAAAACTTAGAAATGGTTGATGCAGCAGCTCCAAAGATCCTAAAGGAGGGAGGTGGGAAAAGACTGGTAAAAGGGAGTGGGTACTCAGTGTCCTGTGGTGGGGAAGAGGACAAGTTGGTGGATGGTGTGCTGTGCTGACAGTACAGTGATCTATGAAATGAAAGTATTTATTTACATATTTCATCTAAGAGACTAAGAGGGAGAAAGAAGTGAGGGAGAGATGCTAGAATACAGCTCCTCTCTGGCAAATGCAACACTGAGAGAGAGAGAGAGACCTGTAGCTTTGCCTCACTGCTTGTGAAGTATTTCTTCTATAAGTGGGGGCTGGGAGTTTGAGCCTGGGTCCTTGCACATTGTAACATGTATGCTCTACCAGATGTGAAGCTGCCTGATCCCTGAACCAGTTTTATTTTTTTAAATTTTTATTTATTTATTTATTCCCTTTTGTTGCCCTTGGTTTTTATTGTTGTAGTTATTATCATTGTTGTTGTCGTCGTTGTTGGATAGGACAGAGAGAAAAGGAGAGAGATGGGGAAAGACAGAGAGGGGGAAAGAAAGACACCTGCAGACCTGCTTCACCGCTTGTGAAGAGACTCCCCTGCAGGTGGGGAGCCAGGGCTCGAACTGGGATCCTTACACCGGTTCTTCCGCTTTGCGCCATGTGCGCTTAACCTGCTGCACTACAGCCCAACGCCCTTGAAACAGTTTTTAAAGTGATTATAATTTTGCATTATCAGAGTTTTTGTAAAAACAGACTTAGAGGACCCTCCCAACACTTCATCTGCACTATTCCAGACTTTAGGTCCATGATTGTTCAACAATTTGTTTGGCTTTGTATGTTAGCTCTCTTTTCAGCCACCAGGTTCCAGATGCTAGCATGACCCGTGACCAGACTTCCCTGGACAGACAACCCCACCAATATGTCCTGGAGCTCAGCTTCCCCAGAGCCCCACCCTACTAGGGAAAGAGAAAGGTAGACTGGGAGTAGGGACCAGCCAATCAACATCCATGTTCATCGGGGAAGCAATTACAGAAGCCAGACCTTCCACCTCCTGCATCCCACAATGACCTTGGGTCCATACTCCCAGAGGAATAAAGAATAGGAAAGCTATAAGGGGAGGGGATGGGATACGGAGTTCTGGTGGTGGGAATTGTGTGGAGTTGTATCTCTCTTATCCTATGGTTTTGTTAATGTCTCCTTTTAAAAATAAATTAAAAAAATTAAAAAAAGAAATAAAAAAACAGACTTAGAGCCATAACATAAACATAATTAAGGGCCCATTTATTTCTTCACTTACCAAATTATGATAAGTGTATATAGAGAAGGGCATGACCAAAAGCTGGGGGTGAAGGCAAGGAAATGGATTCTGGGGAAGGCAAGGAAATGGATTCTCCTGCACAGCCTTCAGAGAAAACTTGGCCTTTCAATGAGCTCAGTATCCACTTCTGATCTAGAAAACAGTAAGACAATAAGTTGGTAGCAAGTTGTTACAAGAACAATTGAAAAAAACCACAATAATTATATACTGTTAAAATATATGATTATACAAAATATATAATGTGGCTCTGATTTTTTTCTTTTTTGCTATGGCATTGCCCAACTCTGGCATACGGTAGCAATGGAACCTGGTACTTTTGATATCCCAGACATTAAAGTGTTTTAAAGCTAACCATAATTTATTATTATTATTTTTTTACTAGAGAAGCATTGACTAGACTTAGGAATCTTTTTTAGTGATAAAAATATTATTATATATATATACAGAATATGTATTCTCTCTCTCTCTATATATATATATATACAGAATATATATATAACTAGCTGCAGTGTAGTATTGCATATTATGATTTAAAATTTTTAAATGTTTTTTATTTACAAGACTATAGTTCCACATCAAAACCTACTACCAAAGTTCTGTGCCCCTCACATCACTGACAATAATTATACTTCTCACAAAATCTTAATGGCTACTTTAAAAATACATTTTATTTATTTACTATATAGATACAGAAAGAAATCAAGAAAGAAGGCAAAGACAGAGAGGGAGAGAGGCAACCCTACTTCATCACTCATGAAATTTCCCTTCCCCTAAAGGCAGAAATCAAGGACTTCAACCTAGATCCATGAATACTGTAACAGATGTGCTCAACCAGGTGAATTACCACCAGACTGACCTTCTTTTTTTCTTTTTGTAATCCTCTTTTTCAATTCTGCATATTTCACATATGAACAAAACTATGCTGTAGCTGTCTTTAACTTCTCCCCTTATTTCACTAAGCACAATCACCTCCAGTTTCATCCATTTTGTCTCAAAGGACACATTATCATCTTTTAAAGTTGCAGAGTAGTACTCCATTGAATATTTATCTTGTAACCTCTGGATCCAATCATCGGTCCAAGGGTCTTTCAGCTGCTTCCACTTTGCCTATACTAAATAGTGCAGCTAAGAACATATATGCCTCTTCGTATTAATTATGATTTTTTTCTTAGTGAAAGAAAATATTGGTTATGTGACAAACTAAAGTATGTATGTCTTAGCAATAAACTCTTAGAGAAAATTACATTTGATGCTTATGTATATGTGTGCTTGTATTTTTATTTAATATATATTATGTTATTAATAGTTTGTTATATAAGATTACAATGTGTAGTTCCACACCACACCCACCACCATAGTTCTGTATGCCCATCCACCCACCTCCCAATGATAACCACCTTACATGTCTTACAGTGTTTGTGTTTTCTTAATTAGGGAGTTAATGGTTGTTGTACAGTTGTTGGCACATAAATATAACCTTTAATCCCCCCATGCTAGGTGTCTAGTTGTCTGCAAGATACTCCCCAAAATTATGATCTTAAGACAAAGATAATTGAGGCCTTGAATGGTGACAAAGTTGGACTAACGTACAATTGTCAGGTAAAGTACAGGGTATTCCGTTACGTTTGCACTTTAGCTAAGCAGGGATTTTTTTTTTTAAGTATAATACATTGCGTGGAACATACCATTACTTGCTCGATCTGCAACTCTAAGACTAGTAACTTTGGTGACTTAGGTCTCAGCGTCAGTTTCTCATTTTAAATCGGAAGATCAATGTTTGTTGCACTGGCAAAGTTATTAAACCCAAGGGAAAGTCAAATCTATTTTTAAAGTACCAAACTACACTTTTTCTAAAGAGCGATGGAGGATAAAATGGGCTTGCGGCTGGCTCCAGGCAGGCCAGGCTCTGGGTTTGGGGGTCCTCCAGGAATTCTCCCTTTCGACCTCTGCGCCCGCACCCCTATGAGATCCAGATCTCTCTCTTCTCCAACGCAGATGCAGTCCGGGAATAAGCGCAAAGCTGTCTTCAGGCTATTTTGGACCCACCCGGCCTCCGGCTCCCGCCTTCCGGGGCGGTCACGTGCATGTGGTCACCTGACCACCACCACTGTCATTCTACTGGGGCGCCGCAGCTTCCTTCTGCCAGTGCTGCCCTTAACGTCTCCTTGGTGCGAGTCTTTACGTTTTCGGATGTTTTGAGTCTCCTGCTTCCACGCAGGCCTCCGGACGGGGCAGGAGACACCGACGTGTCTCTGACTCATCCCCCAACCCGGCTGTGGTCCGGTAGCTCTGGACCGCCGCCCGCTCCCTGCTTCCTTGGGGTGAGTTGTAGGGACCCCAGGTTGAGTTTCCGTGGTGGATACGTTTTTCTTGCCGATCGGGGCCTATCAACCCTTCCTTGTCCCAGGATTCCCAGATAGCTTCTTTTCCTAATCTCCGCTGGATTTAGGGAACTGGAGCCTCCTTACCCCCTTACCCCCGTCCCAGGGCAAGAAATTCGAGGGGGTGGGGTGGGGGGACTGGAGTAAAGCGGGAGCTCTGCCGAGGTTGGGCCCCATCCCGGCCTGCTGGAGGTAGTGGTTGTTCAGGAATCTGCGATGGCCGCCCTACAACTCCTTGGAGCGGCCACGGGGGCTGGATCTGTTTGGTTTCAGGGTTTCGGCCTGGCCTGGGTAGAGCTGGTTTCTCTCTGGCCTTTCCTGTCCCAGGTTCTTGCTTGTTTAGACAGCAGATCCGCAGATGGAGAGATTACGCTCCAAACTAAGGTCAGAATAGAATTTTGAGTATGCTTATGGCTTTTTTGGGGTGGCTGTTATCATGAGCTTTTGTTTTGTGAACCTATGTTTTGTGTGTGATAATGTTAGACTTAAACTTTCATCTGTAAGTGTAGGACTGAAGATTACTCAAAAGGACATTTCTTTTTTTAAAAAAAATATTTACTTATTTATTCCTTTTTGTTGCCTTTGTTTTATTGTTGTAGTTATTATTGTTGCTGTTATTGATGTCGTCGTTGTTGGATAGGACAGAGAGAAATGGAGAGAGGAGGGGAAGACAGAGAGGGGGAGAGAAAGATAGACACCTGCAGACCTGCTTTACCACTTGTGAAGCGACTCCCCTGCAGGTGGGGAACCGGGGGCTCAAACCTGGATCTTTATGCTGGTTCTTGCCCTTTGCGCCACCTGCGCTTAACCCACTGCGCTACCACCCGACTCCCAAAAGGACATTTCTGTAGGTGGTTGTTATCAGATTATTCTGCCTTTGCTAAATGGTAATTGATGTTTGTTTCAAAAATACTTGATTGATTTTTTTAAATACATATTTTGTATAGAGACAGAAATGGAGAAGGAAGGGAGGGATAGAGGAGAAGAAGAGAGAAACACCTGCAACACTGCTTCACCACTCCTGAAGCTTTCCTGCTGCAGTTGGGCTGGAGGTCTGAACCTGGGTTCTTGTGCATGGTAATGTGTGCGCTCTACCAGGTGCACCATTGCCCCTTCCCATTGATTTTAAAAACTACACTGAGCTTTGGTAAAATAAAGTTGACCTTTCTAAGAAATTAGGGTTCCAGTTTTGACTGAGTAATTTAAGGAAGGTCTTATGGGTATTATTTATTTTAAAATTATTTATTTATTTTTTGTTGAGTAGAGACAAATTGAGAGGCAAGGGGGAGATAGAGAGGGGAAGAAACAGAGACACCTGCAGCCCTGCTTCACCACTCATGAAGCTTTCCCCCTGCAGGTGGGGACCAGGGGCTTGATCCCGGTTCTGTGCATTGTAATGTGTGCATTTAACCAGGTGTGCCACTGCCTGGTCCCAGGATATTTTTATATATCATTTTAAAATGGTGTGAACAAAACAGTTGACTGAATCTGTTCTACAAGTTTTTGTTTTTTTCTTTGGCAGAAGGGGATAGTTGATTCCAAAAGTCTATATCAAAACATTTTTCTTTTCACATGCCTATTCCATTTAAGTATGATTTTTTTTTTTAACTAACATTTTTATTTACTTTCATTAGAGAGGGTGAGAAACGTGAGTAGATCACTGCTCAACTCTGGCATATGGTAGTTCTGGGAGTTTAACTTGGGAGATAGCATAGTGGTTATGCAAAGGACTTCCATTCCTTAGACTCTGTGGTCTCAGGTTCCCCAGTACCAGTGTAAAACCAGAGCTGAGTAGTGCTGTAGTTTCTTTTGCTCTCTTTCTCATTGTATCCCTCTTTTAAATGATTTTTATTATCTTATTTATTTATTGGGTAGAGACAGCCAGCAATTGAGAGGGTAGGGGGGAGGTAGAGAGGGAGAGAGACAGAGAGACACTTATAGCGCTGCTTCACCACTAGCAAAGCTTTTACCCTGCAGGTGGGGGGTCAGGGGCTTGAACGTGAGTCCTTTGCACATTATAACATGTCCACTCAACCAGATGTGCCACCACGGGACCCCTCTCACTATATCTCTCATTTAAAACAAACAAACAAGCAAACAAAACCCCTGTGATTTCTGGGGCCTCAAGCATACAAATCTGGTACCCTACTGCTGTTTACCTCTCTTTTATATTTAAGCATAATTTCTTTTTTAATATTTATTTGTTTTTTTATTTGACAGGACAGAGAGAAATTGAGTGAGGAGGGGAGATAGAGAGAGACAGAGATACACCTATAGCACTGCTTCACTACTCATGAAGTGTTCTCTTTGCAGGTAGGGCTGGGGGCTTGAACCCAAGTCCTTGTACATGGTAAAGTGTGCTCAGCCAAGTTCACCATCACCCAGCCTCTAAGAATAATTTCTGATACCAGTAATTTAAGTGGTTACTTAAAAAACCTGACCACATGAAATATCAGTGTCAATAATGTAAAAACCTTTTCTGGGAAAGTATAAAGCTATAGAGAACAGTTTTATGAAATAGTGCTTAATTGGGAGAGTTATGAAATAGATTGATAATACTGTTTAATATTTAGGATATTTAGTGTTAGAGGTGAATGCTTTTGGCAGAGTAAAGCAACGATGATGATGGTTATTAGAAATAATACTTGGTATTCTCATTTTTATTTTAATCTAAATAGAAGATTCGTTGAAAACCATTTACGATCATAAAAGTTAGATGACCAAGATGGATATTCGGGGTGCTGTGGACGCTGCTGTTCCAACTAACATCATTGCTGCCAAGGCTGCAGAAGTTCGATCGAACAAAGTGAACTGGCAGTCCTATCTTCAGTAAGTACTGAGTTATTGTGATTCATGGACAATCATGTGTTTCTGCATCAGACTTTTTCATGGTCATGTTTCTGTGAGAGAAATACTGGAAAAATACAAACGTGGAAGAAAATACTTCCATCTTAGGACAACTAGCTGCTCTAGGAAGAGAGTGTAGTATGGTGGAAGCAGTTTGATCTCTAGAGAGGAGGAAGAGCTGCTCATAGAACTTAGGCTTTTTTTTTTTTTTTTTGATATTAACACTATTCCCACCACCAAAGGTCTCCCCCCCCCCCCCCAAGTAAAGCTGAATGTCCTCATCCTCCACTCAGAGATTTTTAGTTTGGTGCCTTATTACTCAGTCAGATTTTTTAAAAAGTTTCTTTATTGGGGAATTAATGTTTTACATTCCACAGTAAATACAATAGTTTATACATGCATAACATTTCTCAGTTTTCCACATAACAATACAACCCCCATTAGTCAGATTCTGTTTTGGATTTCCTTTAGGTTTTTATATGTCTGGAGAGTTCTACTTTCTGAATGAGTTGGGAACATGGGAGGTATAGTCATAGGTTGTGGAGGGAGGGAGGGGGAGCTGACTAGCTCAACATGCGTTATGGCTGGTGTGAGGGCATAGCTGTTGCAGAAAGGTTCAGACAACTGGTAGAATGCACAGGTATTTGAATTTTAAGACCTGGGTTTGAATTCTGCTTCTGGCTACTAGTTTGGTGACCTAAAGTAAACCACCTAACTTTTCTGAGATTCAGTCAAGAAATTGTGAAATGGGGGGGTGGGGGGTTGGGGAGTGGAGCAGGCATATTTCCCACAGGGCTGTTAAAATGATGTCTTTAAAGTATTAGTGAAAAAATAATGGATTTATCTATCTGCCCAACATCTCGGAGTAATAACAAATTTCTGCATTTCCATCCTTTGTGCTAAGGGAAAAGAATTATTTTGAAAATTGTACAATATGTAGGACAGGGTTCTTCTTGCAAAATATTTTCCCTCCTACTTTCTTATTTCTGTTTTTAAAGTCTCACTATGGGAGGCAGGGCTGGAAGTTAGGGGACCTGGATTCTTTTTAAAAAAAATTTAAATTTTTATTTTTTTAAAGATTTTATTTATTTATGAGAAAGATAGGAGGAAAGAGAAAGAACCAGACATCACTGTGGCACATCAGGATGCCGACCAGACGTCCCTGGACTGAAGACCCCACCAATGTGTCCTGGAGCTCCGCTTCCCCAGAGACCCACCCTACTAGGGAAAGAGAGAGGCAGACTGGGAGTATGGACCGACCAGTCAACGCCCATGTTCAGCGGGGAAGCAATTACAGAAGCCAGACCTTCCACCTTCTGCAACCCACAACGACCCTGGGTCCATGTTCCCAGAGGGATAGAGAATGGGAAAGCTATTGGGGAGGGGATGGGATATGGAGATTGGGTGGTGGAAATTGTGTGGAGTTGTACCCTTCCTACCCTATGGTTTTGTTAATTTATCCTTTCTTTCTTTTTTTTTTTTTTTTCCCTTTTGTTGCCTTTTTTTTTTTTAAATAATTTATTTCTTTATTGGGGAATTAATGTTTTACATTCAACAGTAAATACAATAGTTTGTACATGCATAACATTCCCCAGATTCCCATTTAACAATACAACCCCCACTATGTCATTCATCATCTTTCATGGACCTGTATTCTCCCCACCCACCCACCCACCCACCCCAGAGTCTTTTACTTTGGTATAATACTCCAATTCCATTTCAGGTTCGACTTGTGTTTTCTTTTCTAATCTTGTTTTTCAACTTCGGCCTGAGAGTGAGATCATCCCATATTCATCCTTCAGTTTCTGACTTATTTCACTCAACATGATTTTTTCAAGGTCCATCCAAGATCGGCTGAAAACGGTGAAGTCACCATTTTTTACAGCTGAGTAGTATTCCATTGTGTATATATACCACAACTTGCTCAGCCACTCATCTGTTGTTGGACACCTGGGTTGCTTCCAGGTTTTGGCTATTACAAATTGTGCTGCCAAGAATATATGTGTACACAGATCTTTTTGGATGGATGTGTTGGGTTCCTTAGGATATATCCTCAGGAGGGGAATTACAGGGTCATAGGGTAGGTCCATTTCTAGCCTTCTGAGAGTTCTCCAGACTGTTCTCTACAGAGGTTGGACCAATTTACATTCCCACCAGCAGTGCAGGAGGGTTCCTTTGACCCCACAGCCTCTCCAGCATTTGCTGCTGTTACCTTTTCTGATGTATGACATTCTCACAGGAGTGAAGTGATATCTCATTGTTGTCTTGATTTGCATTTCTCTGACAATCAGAGACTTGGAGCATTTTTTCATGTGTTTCTCGGCCTTTTGGATCTCTTCTGTGGTGAATATTCTGTCCAAGTCCTCCCCCCATTTTTGGATGGGGTTATTTGTTGTCTTGTTGTTGAGTCTGGCAAACTCTTTATATATGTTGGTTATTAAACTCTTATCTGATGTATGACATGTAAAGATCTTCTCCCATTCTGTGAGGGGTCTCTTGATTTGGGTAGTGGTTTCTTTTGCTGTGAAGAAGCTTTTTAATTTGATGTAGTCCCATAGGTTTATACTTGCCTTAGTATTCCTTGTAATTGGATTCGTTTCATTGAAAATGTCTTTAAAATTTATGCGGAAAAAAGTTCTTCCAATATTTTCCTCTAAGTATCTGATAGTTTCTGGTCTAACATCCAAGTCCTTGATCCACTTGGAATTTACTTTTGTATTTGGTGAAATACAGTGATTCAGTTTCATTCTTCTGCATGTTTCAACCCATTGTTTCCAACACCATTTGTTGAAGAGACTCTGCTTTCCCCATTTAATAGTCTGGGCACCTTTGTCAAAGATTAGATGTGCATAGGTGTGGGGCCTCATTTCTGGGCTCTCAATTCTATTCCACTGGTCAGTGTGTCTGTTCATGTTCCAGTAACAAGCAGTTTTGATGACAATGGCCCTATAATACAGTTTGAGATCTGGGAGTGTGATGCCTCCGGTTCTGTTCTTTTTTCTCAAGATTGTTTTGGCAATTCTAGGTCTTTTCTGGTTCCAGATAAACATTTGTAGCATTTGTTCTATTCTCCTAAAAAATGTGCTTGGGATCTTGATGGGGATAGCATTAAATTTGTAGATGGCTCTGGGTAATATATTCATTCTGATGATGTTAATTCTTCCAACCCATGAACATGGAATATCTTTCCACTTCTTTGTGTCTTTTTCAGTTTCTTTGAGTAGTGACTCATAATTTTCAGTATACAAGTCTTTCACTTCTTTGGTTAGGTTTACTCCTAGATATTTTATTGTTTTTGTTGCTATAGAAAAAGGAACTGATTTCTGGATTTCAATTTCTTCTTAGTGTTTGCATAGAGGAATGCCACTGACTTTTGAATGTTAATTTTATAGCCTGACACCTTACTGTATTGCCTGATGATTTCCAAAAGCTTCTTGCTGGATTCCTTAGGTTTTTCCATGTATACTATCATGTCATCTGCAAATAAGGAGAGTTTGACTTCTTCTCTTCCAATCTGTATGCCTTTAATTCCTTGCTCCTGCCTGATTGCTATGGCAAGAACTTCCAACACTATGTTGAATAGTAATGGTGATAGTGGGCAGCCCTGTCTAGTACCTGATCTGAGTGGAAATGCTTCCAGTTTTTCAACACTGAGTATGATGTTGGCTGTAGGTTTGCTATATATAGACTCCACTATCTTGAGGAATTTTCCATCTATTCCCATTTTTTGTAGTGTTTTGATCATAAAGGGATGTTGTATTTTGTTGTATTTTTCTTGTTGTTTTAACCATTTTATATATTATGTTATGAGTTCCCTTTATCAGTACTTTTCAAATTATTGATCACTATTGCCTGGATTGACTTGTGTCTAAGTAATTTAATTAAAGGTTTTACCGTGGTGGAAGTTAACAGTTTTTTCAATCCCTGAGTTGGAGCTCAGTGGTGTAAAAGCCTCTTTTTTTTTTTTCCCCTGTAGGCTATGGGAGCCTGAGGGCTTTTAAACTATCAATAGGCTTCTTAGCTTAATCACTGACTCCTGACCAAGAGATAAAGCAGGGTGTGGCAGAGATAATCCAGTGGTTATGCAAAGAGACTTTCACAGCCCCTCAGCTATGCCACCGGGGTATAGGTCTTCTCCTGAGTTTCCCAGTTAGATCTCTGTCCCCTGGTGTCCCTCCCTGTTGCTGCTCCAGATTCTGAGGGTATTAGCAAGGGAGACTCAGAGTTGCACTTGGTGAGTCTCTGGGGAGTCCTCTCCTCCCTTCAGCTGTCTCCTTGTTGGTGGAGCAGACTGGAGGTGGTGTCTCCTCTGATAAACTGTCGAACTGTTAGCAGTCACTAATCTCTCCTTAGGCCCCTCTCTCCTCTCTGTCACCAGCCACGCGTGTTTGTACTCACGGGTGATTTAGTGGGTTCCTGTGGTCATTCTAGTCCTGTCTTGTTTCGGTCAGGGTGGTCGCCTTTGGTATTCCTAGTTGATCCGGGAGAGGAGAGGAGAGGAAAGGAGAGGAAAGGAGAGAAAGCGATCTGCTGCTCGTAGCTCCGCCTCCGGAAGTCAATTTATCCTTTCTTAAATTAAAAAAAAAAAAAAAGAAAGAAAGAAAAGGAGTATGGCTCCCAGAGGGTTAAAGAATAGGAAAGCTATCAGGGGGAGGAGATGGATACAGAGTTCTGGTGGTGGGAATTGTGTGGAATTGTACCCCTCTCATCCTATGGTCTTGTCAGTATTTCCATTTTATAAATAAAAATTAAAATAAAGAAAAGGAATATGAGACTGCTATTTAGAACTGTAGAAGCTATAGGCTCTTGAGTGAACTCCAGGAAGCCATCCAGGAGCATCAGGGAGCTTAACTCTCTACACATATGACAGCCAAGAAACCTACCAAACTCTGAAGTGTTCCAGCTGCCACAGAGTCCCTGTTGAATGGGGTCAGACCACCCTGCCAGTGAGAAAGTGATTTTGACCTTATAGTGGAGATTCCACTTTTAGGAATTAGTCTGGGAAGAGGAGGAGGTCTGGGATCTTCCAACTCTTCCCATGCCCCACTTCCCAGACTTGGACCCCCTTTTATTTTAATTTAATAATGATCAACAAGACCATAGGTAAGAGGGGTGCAATTCCACACAGTTCCCACCACCAAAGTTCCATATCTCCTCCCCTCTATTGGAGGCTTTCCTATTCTTTATCCCTCTTGAGAGCATGGACCCAGGATCATTCTAGAGTGCAGAAGGTAGAAGGTCTGGCTTCTGTAATTGCTTCTCCACTGGACACAGGTGTTGTAGGTTGATCCATACTCCCAACCTGTCTCTCTCTTTCCCTAATGGGACAGGGCTCTGGAGAGGTGGGGTTCCAGGACACATTGGTGAGGTCATCTTTCCAGGGAAGTCAGGTTGGCGTCATAGTAGCATCTACAACTTGGTGGCTGAAAAGCATTAAGATGTAAAGCAGAACAAATTGTTTAATAATGATGAACCTAAAGGTAAGAATATAGCAGATGAGATTTGAGGTCTCTATTTTGGAAGAGCTAGGAAATATACTTTAGATATATTCCAAGGGGCCCATGACTTTACTAAGTTTACCAGAGCCCACCAGCTAACATATGCAGGTGGGCTAAAGGTATTGCCTGGGGAGACGATGTCAGAGTTGGAAATAGGACCAGAAAGCTGGATCAGGGAAGAGAGTAACTCCCAAACATGGGAAGAATATATACATCAATACCATTAACTTTAAATCACATCAGTCTGATCTGGGGCCCATATTAGACTTTGACTCTTTTTAAGGGATATCAGGCATTATAATATTACTATATTGCTTCTTCAAAACCCCTCACTACAACTCACCTACAAACTGGAGCCCAGCACCATCTGCTGGCCAATAATAGAAACAAAACAGGTGGCTAAAATTAGGAGAATGCTGATTCTGCAACAGCAGGGTAACAGCCAGAAAGCTAATGGTGCAGATCCAGAAGTGCTATCATCAGATAAAGAATTTAAGGAGTACAATGTCAAGAAACTTAAAGAGATACGGAGCCCTCAATTTAATATGGAGAAATAGATTAATAAAGTAATCCATAATGTCAAAGAGTCACCTGATAGGAAAGTGGAAAACATGAAAACAGAATTTTAGGGTGTGAAGGACACATTGAATAGTAAGTCAAGGAAGTAGACATACTCATGTAGAAGAGAAAACATCAGGAATAGAAGATAAACTGGCCATAGTCTTTGACTTCAAAATAGAAGGAGGAAAAACGCTTTAGGAAAAATGAAGCAACTCTTCAAGAGATTGAAGACTCTATTAGAAATGCAAATATCAGAATTATGTATGTCTCAGAAGGAGAAGAGCAACAGAAGGGAGCAGAAGCCATAAGAAATAATGATGGAAAGATTTTCAACTCTGGGATGTGAACAGACTGTACATCTTCATGAAGCAGAAAGAACTACCAAATTCCTAAACCCAAATAGGCATACATGACACACCATTGTGAAGATATCAAAAGTCAAGGACAATGAAAAGATTTTACAGCACAGGTTTGGTAGTGGCAAATTCCTTCAGTTTCTGAATGTTTGCAAATATCTTTATTTCCCCCTCATATTGGAAGGATAATTTAGCAGGATACAGAATTTGTGGTTGGTAATTCTTACCTTTTAATACTTGGAATATGTCTTTCCACTCCCTCTTTGCCTCTTGGGTTTGTGATGAGAAACCTGAAGAAAGCTCAGTGGTTCTGCCTTTGTATGTGACTTTCTTCCTTTCCTGGCAGCCTGCAATATTTTGCCCTTGTCTCAGGTTTTGGATAGTTTTACAATGATGTGTCTTAGTGTGTGTCATTTTGAATTAAAAATTTATGTGTGCTCACTTTCTTGGATTCCTATATTTGGAACATTCTCAGGTATGGAAAATTTTCTAGGGGCCAGGTGGTGGCACACTTGGTTAAGTGCACACATTATAGTGAACAAGGACTCAGGTTCAAGTCTCTGGTCCCCACCTGCAGGGGGAAAGCTTCACAAGTGAAATAGGGCTGCAAATGTCTCTCTGTCTCTCTCCTTCTCTATCTCCCCCTTCCCATTCAATTTCTGACTGTTTCTAGCCAATAAAGATAATAAAAAGTAATTAAAATATTAAGAAAAGGGAAAAGTTTCTGCTAAAATTTGTTTGAATATGTTCTCTATTCTCTCCTCCTCTCCCTCTATTTCCTTATTCTGTTTTGAGGTCAAAGAGTATGGCCAGCGTGCCTTCTATTTCTGATGTTTCTCTCTTCTACGTGGGTATGTCTTGACTTACTATTCAAGAGGGTCCCACTAATTTGATGTTCATCTTTCTGATGAAGTCTGCTATTTCATTGAGAAGTGCTTCATTTTTCCTAAACCTTTCATCTCTTTAGAGTGTGGTGGTTGTGTCTTCTGGTGTTGATATTCTCTCTTCTACTTGACTAAATCTACTTCTGAGGCCTCTTTGTTTTTAATTACAAATTATTTATTTATTAATTGGACAGCCAATTAATAAATGAATAGAGACAGCCAGAAATTGAGAGGGAAGGGGGTGATAGAGAGGGAGAGAGACAGAGAGACACCTGCAACACTGCTTCACCAGTCACAAGCTTTCCCACTGCAGGTTGCAACGGGGGCTTGAGCCTGCATTCTTGAGCATTGTAACATATGCTCTCAACCAGGTGCACCACCACCCATCCCCCTCTGAGGCCTCTTACCTTAACCTGAACTGCACTTAAAGTATCCTTTAGGCCCTGTTGTTCTGTTTGGAGGGGTTTCCCCCCCATATTTTGTAATTCTTTAGTAAAATAATCACTGACTTATTGAACATAACTCTAGTTTTTTGAAGTGATTTTATAATGAGTTTTCTGAACTTTTATCTTTTTTTTTTCTTCTATTTTTCTAAATCTGTGCCTGTCTGGTCATTTGAGTTTTGTCATTGCTATCTGTGTATTTCTCAGTTTCCACATTTAGTGTTATTTTATTCTTGTGCCAGAAGGAAGTGCTGTGGATAAGGTGTTCAAGTTCCTTGTTTATATATCTTGATATATAAAGGAGGAGGGGAGATATTATCCTGAGTCACCAGGCCAAGTCGGTGCCCCGATGTCAGTATAGGGTCTCCTTGCTACTATTCTAGCCTTTTTTGGGGCAACAGCATTAAAAGCTCAAGAAGTCACAGTTGTAGATTGGTGAGTTTTTAGGTGATTTTTTTCCCCTTTTAAATAATTTCTTTGTTGTTTAAACTTGGTCCTAGAATTGGTATGGCTCAGCCACCAATCTCCCCCTCGCCCCTTCTTACCCCTTCCTCTCTTCCCTTCCCATCCCCTTCTTCTTTCACTTTCCCTGCTCTCCCCTGCCCTCCCCTCCCTTTTTTTTTTTTTTTTTTTGCCTCTAGGGTCATTGCTGGGACTTGGTGCCAGCACTATGAAGCCACATTCCCAGTGACCATTTTTTTCCTTTATTTATTTAATTTTTTTTTTTTTTTTATAAAACAAAACACCGACAAGACCATAGGATAAGAGAGGTGTTAGCAGGTCAATCCATGCTCCCAGCCTGTCTCTCTCTTTCCCAAGTGGGGCAGGGCTCTGGGGAAGCAAAGCTCCAGGACACATTGGTGGGGTCGTCTGTCCAGAGAAGTCAGGCTGGCATGCTAGCATTTGGAACCTGGTGGCTGCAAAAGAGTGAAGATAGAAAGCAGAACAAATTGTTTATTAATCATGAACCTAAAGGCTGGAATATTGTAGATGAAGATTTGGGGTATCTATTTTGGAAAAAGCTAGTAGATCTATTTTAGGTATGTTTCAAGCCTTTTTAAAAAAATTTTTTTAAAAGGTAGAAATCTTTATTCCCTGTTGTTGCCCTTGTTTTTATTGGTGTAGTTATTATTGTTGTTGTTATTGATGTCCTCATTGTTGGATAGGACAGAGAGAAATGGAGAGAGGAGAGGAAGGCAGGGGAGAGAAAGATAGACACCTGCAGACCTGCTTCACCCTGTGAAGCGACTCCCCTGCAGGTGGGGAGCCAGGGGCTTGAACTGGGATCCTTATGACGGTCCTTGCAATTTGCGCCACCTGCGCTTAACTTGCTGCACTACCGCCTGACTCCATGTTTCAAGCCTTTTCAAAAATTTTTTATTCAGTAGGACAGAGAGAAATTGAGAGGGGGAGGGGAAGACAGAGAGGGAGAGAGAAAGATAGACACCTGCAGACCTGCTTCACCACTTGTGAGGCGTCCCCCTTTCTGGTGGGGAGTTGGGGTTCGAGCCCAGTTCCTCGCGAAGGTCCTCACACTTAGTAGTATGTACACTTAAACCCAGTGTATCACCAGGCCCCTCCCCTTTTTTTCCTACTTCAATTTCTATACTTTCCACATCATATCTGAAAGGGTTGGCATAGATACTGAAATGCTCAGGCTAATGAGACTGGTGAGGCTGTTGTAATGCTGACATAGCCTTTCAATGTTAGGATTAGACTGGATTCTTTGTGTTGTGTATGAAGTGTTAATGAGTGTAGCAGTTGGGAGATCAAACTGGATTGGAATAGGAGGCAACAGGCTTATTTGTGGAGATTCTGAATTTGTGAACATGTTATGGTACATGTTCAAACAGCAAATAGATGGAAATGGTTTAGGAGAGCCAGATTGGACTCTGTAGACTTGGATCTCACTGAAAGAGTTTGGAAAAGATTGATTCCAAGAATTGAGCCATGGGAAAAGCCTTGAGGGGCAGAGACCCATTGAGGAAGGGACTCTGGAAGATGTAGGAAGAAAACAGAATAGTGTGGGGGGTCTTCTGGGAGGACAGGATCTGGATGGAGATGGTTTGCTGTAGAGGAGGATCATATTTTACTTAATTTGGAGGCAAGGAATATGCTAGGAAAAAAATAGTAGCAGGAGTTCATATGAAGTGGTATGGATCTTGATGAACTAGAAGGCCATGTAAATAGTCTTGTTTGGGGAGGGGACTATGCTGACTACCTCAAGTGGATTATTTAATTATGTCCTCAATTTTAACCTTTTTAAGACAGTGTGGTCACTTCTTCCCATTTTGCAGATCAGTTAATGCAGGCCCAGGGAGGTTGAAATATCAGTAAGTAGTGGAGTTAACTGTCTGCTACCTAATTCTCAAGTCAACCCTCAGTGTTTCTGTAGAGAGAGAGAAAAAAAACTAGGAATTCCTTTATCATGTGCTCGCTTTGGTTCTTTGGTTCTTTTTTTTTTTTTTTTTGCCTCCAGGGTTATCGATGGGGCTCAGTGGCTGCACTATGAATCCACTGCTCCTGGAGGTCATTTTCTCCATTTGGTTGCCCTTGTTGTTTTTGCTGTTGTTGTTGCCACAGGATAGGACAGAGCAAAATTGAGAGAGGAGGGGAAGACAGAGAGGGGGAGAGAAAGATAGACACCTGCAGACCTGCTTCACTGCTTGTGAAGAGACCTGCCCTGCAGGTGGGGAGCTGGGGGCTGGAATCAAGATCCTTGATTAACCTGCTGCACTACTGCTGGGAACCCTGGTTCTTTGGTACCTAAACAAGATAGATAAACCAATTTATTCTTATTTTCTAGGGGGCAGATGATTTCTGCTGATGATTGTGAATTCATTCAAAGGTTTGAAATGAAAAGAAGTCCTGAAGAGAAGCAAGAGATGCTTCAAACAGAGGGCAGTCAGGTGAGTGATATAAACTTACTTTTTTTTTTTTTTTTTTTTTTTTTTGGCCTCTAGGGTTATCTCTGGGGCTTGGTGCCAGCACTATTAACCACTGCTCCTGGTGGCCATTTTTCCATTTTTATTGGATAGGGCAGAAATTGAGAGAAGAAGGGGAGATAGAGAGGGAGAGAGAAAGACAGACACCTGCAGACCTGCTTCACTGCTTGTGAATCAACCACCCTGCAGATGGGGAGTTGGGGGCTCAAACTGGGATCCTTGCATTGGTCCTTGCGCTTTGTACTATGTGCGCTTAACCCAGTGTGCCACTGCCCAGCTCCATAAACTTACTTATTTTAAAAAAATTATTTAGTAGGAGAAGGAGTAATTGAGAAGGGAAGGGAATATAGGGAGAGAGAAAGAGAGACACCTGTAGCATTTATTACTTGTGAAGCCCTGTAGGTGAGGACTGGGGGCTTGAAACCTGGGTTTTTATACATGGTGATATGTGTGCTGAACTAGGTATGCCACCATTCAGCCTAAGTGTTATAAACTTATATCATGAATACTTATCTGTGTCATTATAAGCTTTAGAGAATTAAAAAAAAAATAGTTGTAACTGTTGGTATACATTATAATTTAACTAATAATCTTTTCATATTGGAAAACATTCTAATGACTTACAGTTTTAGTGCTAGTTTTTGAAAAATAATATATTGAGTATATATTATTTGTCTTTCTGAAAATTGTAGATTCCTAGAAGGAAAAGTGTTGTTTCAAAGTACATGGTGCCTTTAAAAGTTGATTTGCTACTTAAATTATTTTCATGAGAGAGACCAGGAGACCAGAGCCCTTGCTCAGCTCTGAAATATGATGGTATTGGGGATTGACACCCCCCTCCACCCCACACCTGTCTTCTCACTAGACAAAGAAGCAATTCCACCACCCATCAGATTTTCTGATATAAGAGCCTGGCTAGCTGAAGGAGTCCATGTGAAACTTATCTTGATCTTTAGGATAGTCCTCAGAAATTTGGCAAGGAACGTTGATGACTCCAGTTTCTGTTGAATTCCAGAAACTGTCTCATAATTCATAGGTAATAATTGGGTTGTTGGAGAACTCATGACACACTTTTGCATAGAAAAACAGAGAAAAAAATAAATGATGACTTTTTTTTTTTAAACAATCCAATAAAAAGGACTCAGGTTAAATCTTTGTGATTTTAATTCCTCTATTGTTTTTTTAGCTGCTTTATATGCTTCTGAGTCAGTGCCAGCAAACAGTCCTTCTCCCAAATAAAAAAAAAAAAGTGCTGATTTTCGATAGTCTATACAACTTAATCCACATATTATTGTGGATAATCAAAAGTTAGCATTGGCTAGGCCAATTTAAAAATAGTAAACTTGTAAAAAAAATAGTCACTAAAAATGATTGAAAGAACTGAGGGGGTCGAGTGGTGGTGCACCTGGTTAAACACACATATCACCACGCTCAAGGACCCAGGTTTGAGCCCCTGCTCCCCACCTGTATGCACGAGGGACGCTTCATGAGTGGTCAAAGAAGTCTTCAGGTGTCTATCTTTGTCTTTCCCTCTATGTCTCCCCTCCCCTCTTAATTTCTCTCTGTCCTGTCAAATAAAAATAGAAAGAAAATGGCTGCTGGGAGAGGTGGATTCATAGTGCTGGTACAGAACCCCAGCGATAACCCTGGTGGCAAAAACAAAACAGAACAAACAAAAAAACTAATACAAGTTATAGCATGGTCTTTCTCTACTTCATCACAATGCTTGTAAATGGTATTTATTTTCTATAATTGAACTCTGTTTATAGTATTCTATCCTAATTTATGCAACTGAATCATTTTTCTGAGATTTCATTAAAATGTTGTTATAGTTGAAAACAGTAATTAACATTAATTTCTTTCTTCTCTAGTGTGCTAAAACATTTATAAATCTGATGACTCACATCTCTAAAGAACAGACAGTTCAGTACATATTAACTATGGTTGATGATATGTTGCAGGTAGGTATATTCTTTAGTTAATACATTTGGTGACATTTTTTATTACTATGCAGTAACAACATTTTTGTAAGGTTTCACTTGTGTTGCTTCTCTAGAGTAATACATTTTTATTCATTATGTGATTTGTAATTTATTAATTGTTGTGTTTACACACAGGCTATCTTTGTTATTTTTCAGGGTGCCAAGTAATCATATATATATATATCCCACAGTACCTCAGCTTTGTTGAACATTGACAATGTTCGGTGAACCACTTGAGGTTTTCTGGAATACCCTTTTTACATGCAGATGATATGTAGTTCCTCTTCTTCATCCACTGAACAGATTTCAATGTCCCTGTGTCCAGCTCCAGGGAATATAAGTAAGATGCTTGAAGAATATAAGCAAGGAGGTTGATCCCAAAGTATGTGTCTCTGGCAAATGTTTTGCTTAGCATCTTAGACTTTTCTAGTTTCATAAACTTTCTGTTTACTGTCCCTGAACACAGAGGGTCCACTATAAAGGGGATATATATATATGTTTTATTGGGGGAATTAATGATTTAAAGTATACAATAAATACAGTTGTTGGTACATAGATAAAATTCCTCAGTTTTCAGCAAAACATTCTCACTCCCCACCTAGGTTCATTATGTACCAGGACCTGTACCCTCCCACCCCCAGTCTTGTACTTTGATACAATACTCCAAATCCATCCAGTCCAAGTTTCTGCTTTGTGTATCCTCTTTTGTTCTTATTTCTCAGTATCTCTCTATGAGTGAGATCATCCCATATTTATCCTTCTCTTTCTGACTTATCACACTGAACATAATTTCTTCAGGCTCCATCCAGTGGCGAGGAAAATGAGTTCACCATTTTTAATAGCTGGGTAGTGTTCTGTTGTGTGTATATATCACAATTTTCTTAGCCACCCATCTGTTGTTGGACACTTGGATTGCTTCCAGGTTTTGGCTATTACAAATTGTGCTGCTATGAACATAGTTATGCACAAATCTTTTTGGATGGGGGTGTTTTGTTCCTTAGGAGTTTTATATTTTACATGGAACAGTTCTCTCTCTCTCTCTTTTGAGATAAACCATCTGATTATTACATTTAGTGCTTACATGCCATATCTCAAACTTAAAGAGAAGTGTCCAGTCTGGCTACTTACTCTGTGTTCTGTAAGCTTCCAAGGACAGACATTTACTGTTGGTATAAATCATATCAAACATGATGTCATTGAGGATACTGAGGTAAGAATTGTGTAGTCTGCCTTGGTGCTGTGATCATGCCACTTATAGAAATATAGTGATGTTATATTGTAGATAAAGATTAATATTCAGCTTTGCCAGTCTCTGAATGTCCTTGTTCTCTCTCAACACCATTTCAATAAAAAGAAGTAAAGAAAAATGGGAAATGTGCGTCAGTGACCTCTTGGTTATTCTGGTTATTGTATGAACTGTACCTAGAATGAGTAAGCTGTGAGTTGGCAAACAAATCTCAATTTTATTTATATGTTTACACGTAAATGTATATGCATATACATGTCAGTATACTTATGCATATCTATAAGTAAAAATCAGGAGTACACCAATATTATAGTTTTCTGGTTTATCCTTCTTGCTTTTCTTTTCCAAAAATAGGCAAGAACTTAGTGTACTTTGTATTTCACCATCTTATAACAATGTATACATATTAAGATACATATTAAAGTACTACCTAGTAGGTATTCTTTTGATTTTTGAATGACTTACCAAAATATGCCAGAAATCCTTTTGTGTCAGTTCAGAGAGGTCTTCTGTATTCTTTTTTTTGCCATCTGTAAAATGGAGATCTTCCTCAACTTACAATGGGGTAGCATCCTGATGAAGCCATCGTAAGTAGATGATATATGTCAAAAATGCATTTACCACACTTAACTAGATGTGGGTATTAGGAGGGAAGTTCAGAGATTCAGGTTGAGAAGCTATTAAGAAGTGTATATTGGTATTATGAGACAATTTAGAGAGTTAGGCTGAGAAGAAGTAAAACCTAGAATGGTATACTTTGCAGGACTTGAGTCTCTTTCCTCAAATAACTTGACTTTAGATTATTCATAATAATAAAAGGTGATTTTATGTTAAAAATACCTATTTCCACTTTACCCCCACCCCATCTACTATGCCTCATAATAATAATGAATGAGGGAGACAAAGGGCTTGCACACTGGATATAGAAAGCATACTAATCCATGGGATATAAAATGAAAGGTTGAACAGTAGTGCTCACTTGGTATGATCCTAAGTAAAATATATATTCTGATTAGTAATAACTCTTCTTTCTTTTTTAGGAAAATCACCAGCGAGTTAGTATTTTCTTTGACTATGCGAAACGTAGCAAGAATACTGCTTGGTCCTATTTTCTGCCAATGTTGAATCGCCAGGATCTCTTTACAGTTCATATGGTAACATTTGCATTGATTGAATTTCTGATTTAAAGAAGAAACTAATGTGGGCCATTGGTAACCTTCTGCTTCCTAGAGGCATATCTGCTGTGATGTTAACTTTTCAAAATTGTGTTTCCTTATTGGTGTTTAGTAATATGAGGATATTGGGAAGTCACAGGACAGATGGTTGCTCTGAAACAGAGTTCTGTAGAGTATAATGAGCTCATTCATGAACTTTTGATTAACTTGTATACAGACAGCTCTTGACTGTCTCTGAGGAGATTAACTGAATTCTATTATGGAAGTTCTATTTTGAAGCAGACACTGTGTTTTAATTTTTAAAATTTCAACTAAATTACTTTAGTAGAAAATATTTTATTTATTTATTAATGAAAGAGATAAGAATAGGAAAGAGAAAGAGAACCAGAGCATCACTCTGGCACATGTGCTGCTAGTGATTGAATTCGAGATCTCATGCTTGAGAGTCCCAGTGCACTATTCCCTGCACCACTTCCGGGGCAGCCCTAATTGCACACTAATGTTTTTGGTGCACTCCTGTTTTAAACTTAGCCTGAAAGACTATCTTTGGAAATGTTAGCAGTCAACAATCTTTTTTTTTTTTTTTAACACTGTTCCTGTATCTACACCACACCCACTAACAAGTGCCACTAGCCATTCTACTCCCTTTACCTTTCCTCAGTCCCCCTCCCTCTCTGGTAACACAGATCAATCTCTTATGTAATATGGAGAAAGAATGAGAGAAAGGTTGAGTGGCCAGATCTTTTTTTCTTTCAATTAAAAAAATATTTATTTATTTATTTTTGGATAGAGACAGAAATTGAGGGGGGATGGATAGAGGGATGAGGAGGGGGGAGGAAAAAGTGTGTGAGAGAGACAGAGACAGAGAGAGAGAGACATCTATAGCACTATTTTACTGCTTGTGAAGCTTCCCTTCTGCAGGTGGAAGTCAGGGACTTGAACCCAGGTTCTTGTGTATTGTAACATGCTTATTCTACTAGGTGCGCCACATCTCAGCCCTGAGTGACCGGATCTTGTACTCCTGATGTAGAGTGGGCTGCAGGTAGAGCTCCAGAGACTGCTCATTTCAGTGGATATCTTTACTTTTTCTTTCTTTTTTTGGCTCTAGAGGTATCACTGGGGCTTGGTGCCTGCACTACAAATCCACTGTTCCTTCATTCATTTTTCCATTTGTTGGGTAGAACAGAGAGAAATTGAGAGAGGAAAGAAAGATAGATACCTGAAGACCTGCTTCACTACTTGTGAAGTGACCCCCCTGTAGGCGGGGAGCTGGGGACTTGAACTGGGGTCCTTGTGTGGGTCCTTATGCTTTGTACTATATGTGCTTAACCCCCTCAGTTTTCAAATTAATAACTACTGCCAGAGCAACATTTTGGAGCATACATGTCATGAGCATTATTTCTTTCCATGTGTATCTATTAATATATTCATATACTATGAAATGTATCACATATAGAAAAATAAAAATTAAAGACTCATGAAATAAGCTATATCATAAAATATTTCCTTTTATCAAAATGGAGAGTCTTACTTTCATTGTTTGGATATCTAGTTTATTATTTATTTTGATGGTTATTTTTTCCTTCATTGGGGCATAATTGACAAAATTATAACATTTTTGTATTATACAAATATAAAATATTTTATATAACATAACAAATGTAAATTTAAAAAATTTAAGATGTATGATATATTTTGATACATGTCACATATTTAATAAAATCATGCTTTGTTTTATAGCTTAGAGAAAATTGAGAATCTTTGAGTAAAGAGGAAGGATACTTGTTCATAACAAGAGATGGCTATTTAATCCTGAGAAAATATTTTTATTAGGGTATATATTTCTAATTTATTTATTTATGAGAAAGAGAATGGGGAAGAGCGAACTAGAGCATCACTCTGGCACATGCTATGCTGGTGATGGACTCAGAACTCAGATGGTTCAAGGCTTTATTCACTGCACGAACTCCTGGACCTCTCAAGGTTTAGACTTAATTGTGAGCAATTACAAAGGACTTGAAATGAGTCAAATAGTGCTTGGAAATTGTTGGAGAGATTATTCAGAATTCTGGCAAACAATTTGATGAAAGTCTGCCTTTAAGAAAGATTTTAATATTCTTTGGATTTTTAAAAAATTATCTTTTTTAATTTATTGTAGGTGGAGACAGCCAGAAGTCAAGAGGGAAAGGTGTTATATATATAGAGAGAGACAGAGAGATACCTGCAACACTGCTTCACCACTCAGTTCTTTTTCCCTGCAGGTGGGGACCAGGTCGGTGTGTATTGTAACATGTGCTTAGCCAGGTGCACATCCACCTGGCCCCTTTCTTTTAATTTTTACTGGTTTTGCATAATTAATTCTAGTCGTCCTTTTGTATCAGGACAGTCCTCTGTACTTTGAACCTCAGAATAATACAAAAAAAAAATCACATAATTTTTTTTCTCTTTATTTGGAGCTGATGCTTCAATGTGCATGGGCTGTTAATATTCCCGAAAATCATGAACTTTTTCTTTTTCTTTATATTTTATTATCGTTATTTATTTTTTTTGTAGTCACAGCCAGAAATTGAGAGGCTGGGGGAGATAGAGAGGGAGAAACTACTTCACCACTTGTGAAGCTTTCCTTCTGCAGGTGACAAGGGGCTTGAACCTTGGTCCTTGCACATTGTAACATGTGCACTCAACCAGATGCGCCACCACCAGGCCCCCTGAAATTCTTTCTTCTCGCTCTCTTTTTAAGATAGAGGCAGAGAGGGAGAGGGGATACTACTCTGAATAACACTGATGTTTCTGATAACATTGAAATTTCCTCTAATGTGGTGGGGGCTGGGTTTGAACTGGGGTCATAGCATGGCAAAGCATCACACTATGCAAGTGAGCTATTTCACCAGCTGTATCATGAAATCCTTAAAGCACAACTAGTTTTGCCAAACTTTAATGAAAACTTAAAAATATATATATTTTGAAAGTGTTTCAACATGAGTAAGCTTATTTTTGGAAAAATTCAGTGTTAAGACCATGTAACAAAATGTTATAAATCCTTATTTTTAAGGCATATTCTGTGATTTTTTAGGATTAACATAGTAGTTTAATGAATTTCTTATGTTTCAGGCTGCAAGAATTATTGCCAAGCTAGCAGCTTGGGGAAAAGAGCTGATGGAAGGCAGTGACTTAAATTACTATTTCAACTGGATAAAAACACAGTTGAGTTCACAGGTAAAAGACATTTCTTTTAGAGTATTTGGAAGGACCCTAATATCTATGTTCTCTTAAGCGACTTATGGTTGTAAAAAAGGTTATACTAAAGTAACACCATTTTTGGAGCTGGATCAGTAAGCCAAAATTACTTTTTAGGCATGGCA
Source organism: Erinaceus europaeus (assembly GCF_950295315.1). Classification (NCBI taxonomy): domain Eukaryota; kingdom Metazoa; phylum Chordata; class Mammalia; order Eulipotyphla; family Erinaceidae; genus Erinaceus; species Erinaceus europaeus. Next base: position 152,517,284 of record NC_080162.1, read on the forward strand.
GCATGCTTCACTTTCTTTCCTTTTTTGACTGGCTTCAACTCAAACCTTTCTCTTTTTGGCTGCTTGAGATTTTTGCACTCTTGCTTTTCAGAGGACAGGGAGTATCTTCCTTCCAGGTAGCTGCCAAGATCGTTCAGGTTGGAAAACTGACAGCAGTCTGCATAACACCTAAGAGCATACTCATGGCAAGTTTGTAATAAAGGAGGAGAAACAGCACAGCAGGAGAGAGTTGACTTCCCCATCTGCCTTGGGACTGTGAATCACCATCATTTGCAGGAGATATGTTGCTTTCGGAAGTTCTCTCCAAAAGTTTCTAGAGGGACCTTTTCTAAACCCTTCTGTCATGTAACCAGGTCAGGTTTTTAAGCAGTCACACCAGTAAGCAAACTGGCCCAAAGTCAGCTTGTTGGTCACCTTGGCTGATTTCAAGCTTCTCTGGCTTAGCTTTCCAAGAAGGAAAATGGCTCTCTGGTATAATAACATAGGAAATGACAACTTTTCTTTTTTGTTGTCTCCATGATTTCCCAGAATAGGTGAATAGATAGGATGCTTTTATTATAACTGGCTCAGTGGAGTATTTCTTTTAGGTTTCCAGTGTCTAAGTATTAAGTGAGTAAGGAGGAAAAATTTGGAAGTATGGAAATGATCCTATAAAAAGGAGTGAAATGCAAGTAGGCAGGTGAAGATCATTCAGGGGAAGAAAGTGTGGGTGAGTGACATGAAGGAATGGGACTAGGCGATGTAGTAATGGTGGTCCCTAAGTTATTGTGAGATTACAGATAAACAACAATTTAAATAAATTTTTGAAAGTTTGTACTTTGGATTTAAGCTGACTTTGTTATTTTAGTAGATTGTATATTGAAGTATAGGAGACACTCCACAGTATTTCACTAAGATTTATTTATTTTTGTCCTGTCATTGCCTGCCTTTTAAAATGTAGTTTAATTGACTTATATTTGGATAGAATACCTTGAAGTGTCTTGAACAAAGTTAATTTTTTATGTCAACAGTATGAATTTTAACACTCTTTTTGGCTTAGTTTCAAAAAGTAATTTTACAGGAGCCATACTTTGATTTTTTTGTGATATATTTAAAAAAACTATATATTAAGAATATACATTATTTAGTATCAGAGTGCTTATTAAGTAGGTAGCTCATCCTTTTATTTTCTATTCTGAATTCTTCACTTGAGCAAACTATTTCTGCCTCAGTTTTAACTTTATGGACCAGTAGTCATGTGAAGCTGATTCAGTAATATGAAAAGTGATTGCAAAGTATACTGCATTTGCTGTTAGTGTTTTGGATTATTTTTTCATCTTAGACTTTCCCTCTTTGGAATAACATTTATATTGTACCTCACAGAAGACTTGCCGATTTTGGAATGATTAAGCATGACTGTAAACATATCCAGCAACTGGAGGACTATTTCTGTCATCATGAATGGAAACAAATATTTCAGTATCTAGAACTGTTTTCATTAAAACTGAGTTTCTTGATATTAGAAAAACGCTTAAGATCGCCTCTGCATCTTTCTGGAGAACTCTTTATCACGGCATCCTTGCCTTGGCTAAGTTATGCTGTGGTCTTTCTGCTTTGCGAGTTCTTCTGCACTGGTTACTCTTCTCAGTGCCCAGACCCAGCCTGGCTTTGCTTTTCAAAGTCTGGTCACTGCTTCTGCTGTGTTCTGGATTGCTCTGTCTTACTTGCTGTGGGTAAACACTTCTTCCAGAGCCTTTTACTGGGATTAAACTATAGACTTCTTGTTTAAGTAGTGAGTCTATTTACTACTTTGCTCAATGTTCTCTGCTAGTACTGTGCTTGGAAGTTCTCTTTCTCTTAGGTTTTTTCTAATTTCCAGGGTTCTAGTAGAAATAGATTCTCAAAGGTCCAAATAAGCAGTGAGCTTGTTTATTTTATTCTTTAGCATTATAGTGAAAATTAAGAGAACATTTTGAATATTTTCATTGTATTGTTTATGAGTTTTGATAGTTTTATAGCATATATTCAGGTCTGGCATTTACGTGACAGTTACTGCATAATGCAAAATAGAAGTTTTCATTGATAAATTTATTATCACTTTTTTCTTATACATTCAATCTATGATGTAATACCTTAATTTTTTGGGATAATTTATGTGCAGTTTTATTGTTATTGTAATACATTAACTGTACTGTGGATAAGGTGATTGAAAGTTCAGTATAGTGTCTTTCCTGTCAGGCACTTAGTTTTGAAAACTCCGCCATAGAATCCTGTGTTTGTTGTTCACCTTAAAGCCATTATCTTATTAGAAAAAACAGTTCAGTAAGTGAAGTTCTGATACTTGAAAATTTAATTAGCTTTACATATGAAGTTTAGTTGAAACTTAGCAGTCAGCTTATTTTTGTTCCATTTAAATAATTTATTAAGCTATCTGGAGGAACACAATGATATTTCTATTTCATATCATTCCCATGCTTTTTATTAGTTGATGATTAAGTAGGATTAATAAAAAATATAAAATTTCCTTAGCCCCCTTTTGTAAACATATCAGCTAGAATAAAATTAAAACAAAACTAAGTAATAAGTTATTTATTTCATAATAGAAACTGCGTGGTAGCGGTGTTGCTGTTGAAACAGGAACAGTCTCTTCAAGTGATGTAAGTATGTCCTCCTTATTCACTGGCTTCCTAATACCATGAATTCAGTTATTGAATCATACACAGCTAAGATTTTGGAGATGTTTATGCTACTTTCCCAAATGCAAATCTGTGAATTGAATATCACCTCCAGTTAGGTGAATGGTATTATAAAAACTGTGTTTAAATATTAATCATCTGTGGTGATTATGATTTCTGTTGGTAAACATGAGACTATTTTTCCCCTGTTGCTCTTCTGTTTTAGGGCCATTTTTGAATCACAGTAGGAATTTGAATTTAGATACACAGTTGGAGAACGTTATCATAGTTATTTTTTTGAGATTTCAGATTCTGATAATCTAATAGTTGTCTAACTACTGTCTAGTACATCTGTGAACACTGCATCAAGCAATTAAAAGTGTTTGAATTAGCTGATGGCACTAAAACTTACTCCTTGCACTGTGATTTTTTTATTTTATATTTTTTTTAGGGGTTAATGGTTAACACATAGGCACAATCTCTCATCTCTTGCTTGGTGTTTAGGAGACACAACAGAACCTATTGTCCCTTTATCTTGCCCCTCTTGTTCCTTCCCCAGAGTCTCTTGCTTTGATGCAATATACCCCACCCAGTCCAAGTTTTACCATATATTTTCCCTTACTGTTCTTTATTCTTATTTATTTATTTATTTATTTATTTATTTATTTATTCCCTTTTGTTTCCCTTGTTGTTTTATTGTTGTAGTTATTACTGATGTCGTTGTTGGATAGGACAGAGAGAAATGGATAGAGGAGGGGAAGACAGAGAGGTAGAGATAAAGGTAGACACTTGCAGACCTGCTTCACTGCCTTGAAGCAACTGCCCTGCAGGTGGGGTGCCTGGGGCTCAAACAGGGATCCTTACGCTGGTTCTTGCCATGTGTGCTTAACCTGTAGCACTACTGCCAGACTCCCCTGTTCTTTATTCTTAACTTGTACCTATAAGTGAGATTGTTGGTATTGGTCTTTCATTTTCTGGCTTGCTTCATTCTACATGGTGCCTTTGGGTTCTGAAGACAATATTGGGAAGGAGATGACTGTATCATTTAAAATAGCTACATAGTACTCCATTGTATATATGTACCACAACTTCCTTAGCCATTCATCTGTCTTTGGGCATCTGGTTGTTTCCAAGTTTGGGTTGTTATAAACTCTGCTGCTGTGAAAGTTGGTGTGCACAGATGTTTTGGATAGGTGTTTTTCTTTTCCCTGGATAAACCCCTAGGAGAGAGATTGCTGGGTTATAAGGTAGGTCCATTTCTGGAATTCTGATGAATTTCCAGACTGTTTTCCGTAGGGGTGGGCCAACTTACATTCCTACCAGCAATGTAGGAGAGACCCTTTCTTCCTACAGGCTCTCCAACAGTTGGTGTTTTTGTCTTTTTTAATGTATGACATTTTCACAAGTGTAAATTTGTTTTTATTTGCATACCCCTGATCATCAGTGACTTTGAGCATATTTTCTTATGTCTGTTGCCCTTTCAATCTCTTCTCTGGAGAAGATCCGGCCCTTATCTTCCCTCCAATTTTTTTTGTCTTTTTATTGTTGAGTTATTTTTTATTATCTTTTAAATTAAAAAAAAAATTATTGGATAGAGACAGCCAGAGATCGAGAGGGAAGGGGGTGGTAGAGAGGGAGAGAGATGGACACCTGCAGCATTGCTTCATCACTCACAAAGCTTTCCCCCTGCAAGTGGGGATAGGGGCTCGGGGCTCGAACCTGGGTCCTTGCGCACTGTAATGTGTGCACTCAACCAGGTGTGCCTCCACCAGGTCCCTATTGTTGAGTTTTTTAAAAAAATGTATTTTGGTTATCCGTAATCTGTTCAATGCATGATATGTAAAGATTTTCTCCTATTCTTTGGGGGGGGGGTCTTTTTGTTTTGGTGGCAATTCCCTGTATTCTGCAGAAGCTTTTTAGTTTGATGTACTCCCACTGGTCTTTTATTGGCTTTTTTTCCCTTGCAATCCGAATTGAATCATTTAAGATGCTGCAAAAACATGTATGAAGAGAGTTCTGCCTGTGTTTTCCTCTCTCTGGTGACTTCTGGTCTAACTTCTAAATCTTTGATTTTTTGGAGTTAACTTTTGTATATGATGAAATTAGGTGATCCAGTTTCATTCTTCTGCATGTTTTAACACAATTTTCCCAACACCATTTGTTGAATTAGCTCTCTTGTCCATTTGATGTTTTGGGCACCCTCGTCAAAAATTACTTGACTGTAATAGTGGAGGCTGATTTCTGGGCTGCCAGCTCTATTCCACTGGCCTATGTGTCTTTGTTTTGGTTCTATTACCAGGCTGTTTTGATTATAGTGGTTCTGTAGTATGGTTTGAGGTCAGGAAGCAAAACACCTTCATTTTTGCTCTGTTCTCTCACGATTTCTTTTGCTATCCTGGGCATTTTTTTTTTTTTTTAAAGTTCTGCATAGGGCTCTCTGCGGGCTGTTTTTTTCCCCTCCTCATTCCTTTCTTGGAGATGATAGTCTCTCACGTTAACTTCATCTTGGTTAGATTATTGTCTCCATTTGAGCAGTACTCAGAATAACTCAAAAACTAGTTGTAAGACTAGTGAGGTAAGAACTGACATGATTGGAGCCAACTGAATGAGAAATGGAGGAGGGGGTTAAGAAATATATGTAATGCATTTCTAGTTTCACTTGTTTGAAGTATCTTTGGAAACCTGAAAACATCTTTAGAATCATTAGCCTGCTTCTAATAAACTGAAATTTAGCCCTGTAGAAGCCAGTAAAGTCCATGTTAATAGCTATCTATTAATAACTGAAACTTCATAATCTACAGGGAAGTACCTGTATATGTGTGCTCTAAGACAACTGATGTTACAAAAGTTTATGAAATGAAGTCCAAGCACTGGTGACATGGTATTTATGCTTTTCTCTTTTTTGTTTGTAATGGAAAAACAAAACCAGCTAATTGAATTGGCAGTGTGTTATAGTGCTTTAGCTGGTAGACACACACACATATATATACAAATACCTCGGATGGAATTAGCATCAGGGGTAATTGTGAGTAAAGAGAAAAAGATGACCTTTGTTTTCTCACCTTCTTTCCATAATTGCCTTTCAACACTGAATGTATTTTGTCTTTTTTTTTTTTTGTAGATTTTTTCCTTTTTCAAGTTGCATTCAACTTGAAAATCAAAATTCTTCAGCAGTAGTAAAGTTTAGCCATCCCCTTCAATACTTGCATTTTAACAGAGAAATATGAATTGGTTTAGTTAACATTTTTTAGCATTTTCTATGTGTCTGCCATGTTTCACTCATTTTATATTTATATCTCTCTGAATATTCACACTTGCTCTTTGACATGAAGGACCTATGTCCTTCTATAAACTAAGACTTGTGGGTAAGCACTGCAGAAAGGCATGACCAAGATCATATTGTTAATAAGTGGAAAGACTCTTAAAACAAAAAATAAACCTGTATTAGGGCTGGCTGATGGTGTACCTGGTTGAGTGCACATGTTACAATGGCTCAAGGACCTAGGTTCAAGACCCTGGTCCCCACCTACAGGGGGAAAGCTTTGTGAATGGTAAAGCAGTGCTGCAGTTGTCTCTCTTTTTTCCCCTCTCCCTTTCTGTCTTCCCTTCTTTCTCGATTTCTGGCTGTCTTTATCCAATAAATAAATAAAGATAATAAAAACATTTAAAATATTAAGAAAACACTTGTATTGCTCTCTGCATTACTTTTGCAACAACTGATTTGAATTTATTCCCTTTTGTTGCCCTTATTGTTTTATTATTGTAGTTATTGTTGTTATTATTGTTGTTGTTGGATAGGACAGAGAGAAATGGTGAGAGGAGGGGAAGACAGAGAGCGAGAGAAAGACACCTGCAGATCTGCTTCACCCCTTGTAAAGCAATTGCTCTACAGGTGGGGAGCTGGGGGCTTGAACCAGGATCCTTACGCCTTGCCCCACCTGCACTTAACCCTCTGCTGTACCACCTTACTCTCCTGATTTGGATCTTTAGATATTTTTCAAAGTCATATAGCCCAGTTAGACTTTAACAAAACATTGTTATTACTAGATCATAGAAACAAAATCCCTCTTGACTTTCAGAGGCTCTAGTAAACCTGTTTTGCGAACTGCATTATATGATACTGCCACTTGATGTCAGTATAAGACAAACATTTTACATTGCAAAATAAGACCTAAGCATTATCTTTTCATATGACCACAAAAACATCATCTAGTTTTGAGTGGCTAATCACATTTTTATTTATTTATTTATTTTTTTAAAATTAAGGGAGTCGGGTGGTAGCGCAGTGAGTTAAGTGCACATGGTGCAAAGCACAAGGACCAGTGTAAGGACCCCAATTCAAGCCCCCAGCTCCCCACCTGCAGAGCAATTGCTTCACAAGTGGTGAAGCAGGTCTGCAGATGTCTTTCTCTCCCCCTCTCTGTCTTCCCCTCCTCTCTCCATTTGTCTCTGTCCTATCCAACAACAATGACATCGATAACCACAACAATGTTAAACAACAAGGGCAACAAAAGGGAAAATAAATAAATATTAAAAAAAACAAATTAAATCTTCTTTATTTTTATTGTTATTTATTATTGGATAGAGACTGAGAAATTGAGAGGGGATGAGGAGACAGAGAGGGAGAGAGAGAGACACCTGCAACCCTGCTTCACCACTCCTGAAGCTTTCCCCCTGCAGGTGGGGACCAGGGGCTTGAATCTGGGTCCTTGCACATTGTAACGTGTGTGTTCAACCAGATGTGCCACTACTTGGCCCACTACAATTTAATTTCCATTACCTCAAAAAACAAACAAATAAAAAGCTCCCCCAAACAAACCACATATCAAAAGGCATTCCTAATTTCTTCTTATTCCCAATCTCTAACAGACTTTTTTTTCTTTTAAAAATTTTTTGGGTATTATCTTTATTTATTTATTGAGTAGAGACAGCCAGAAATTGAGAGGGAAGGGGTGATAGGAAGATTGGAAGAGAGATACCTACAGCCTGTTTCACCACTTGCAGAGCTTTACACCTTCAGGTGGGGACTGGGGGCTCAAACCTGAACCTGAACCTGGGTCCTTGTCCATTGTAACATGTGCACTCAGCCAGATGTGCCACCACCTGGCCCCTGACAGATCATTTTCTATCTCTGTATCTGCCTACTCTGGATGTTTTAGGTAAATGAATCATATTATATGTGGCTGGCTATGATGACTATTTTCACTCAATTTGATGATCATAGTTACCTCTCTTTGTGCAAGTTCTAAGAGCATGACTTAACATTATTCTTTATTATTTTCATGTTCAATTTTCAGTTGCCTTTCACTTTCCCCCCTCTAATTGCCAGTAAAGTTATTGCTGAGGTTTGGTGCCTGCATGATGAATCCACTGCTCCCAGCAGCCCTTTTTTTTTTTCTCTTTTCTTTTTGCTACAGAGAGAAATTGAAAGGGAAGTGGGAAGAGAGAAGAGAGACACTTGCAGTACTGCTTTGACCCAGGCCCTTGAGTATGGTGTTCTATACACCTGGCCTTTATTTTTACTTTCTCATCACAAAAAATACTATTGAGGATGGTTAAAATTTTTTTTTTGAGGAAGATAAAATTTATGCACAGAATGATTGTATAAAAAAAAAAAAGGAAAGATAACCCATGAGGTTAAAATAATTTTTTTAAAGGTTTTTCTTTTTGGTTTGTTTTTTAGAAGGTTTATATGGAACTATGTTCTGGAAAGGCAAAAGAAAATTAAACGGTAGATTAATGAAGAGATTATTTTTTTATTATTAGTGATTCAATATTAATATGCAAAACTACATGTCAACATGGGTACCATTTCACACTGTTCCCACCACCAGAGTTCTCAATTCCTGATACCTCCATTCCAGTACACTGTGCTTCTCCCAAGGTTGCAGACATCTCTACAACTATCAGTCTACATTTGTACACAATTACCCCCTTTTTCTTCTAGGTCCCTCCCTCTCTTCCCCTCTAAGCCACACATAACTCTATTACTTCATCCAAATATCTCTCCCCTTTGCATCCTCTCTCTCTGAGACCTGGTAGAGCTTGAGTTTAGAGCCCTCTTGTCCTCTTTTATCACTTCTCCCCCACTGGTAGTATGGATCAAGATTGCTTTTGGGGTGCAGAAGGTAGGAGTTCTGGCTTCTGTAGTTGCTTCTCTACTGGAGATGGGTGTTGGCAGGTCGACCTGTAACCCCAGCCTGTCTCTCTCTTTCCTTAGTGGGGCAGGGATCTGGAGAGCAAGGTTCTAGGACACATTGGTAAAAGTGTCTTCCCAGAGAAGTCAGAATGGAATCATGGCAGTGTCTGAAACTTGGTGTCTGGAAGGTGGTAGGGCATAAAGTGAGACAAAAAGGTTGATGAGCAGGAACCTAAATGTAAAAATAGAGCAGATGAGATAAGGAATCCTAGGGTGGAAGAAAGCTAGTAAGTCTACCCATGGCATGTTTCCAGGGGCCCATGTCTATGGTAGTCCCTGACTGAGTTTGATAGCTAGCATGAAGTTGTATAAAAACATTGTCTGAGAAAATGGTGTCAAAGTAGAGAAAAGGGCTAGAAAGTTGGGTTAGGGCAGAGAGTAGCTCCCATTCTTGAAAATATTCTGTGGATAGAATTAAATATTTACCTCTGTCCACCCCATGAAGAGATTTTTTTTTTTTTTACATAGCCTTTGCCAAATACTGCATTGATAACACTAGTAAAGTTATGCATTAGATGTCTCTCTTTATAGCTAGAGTTGGAGAGATAGAGAGGTAGAGAAATAGAGGAAGGGGGGCGGGCGGGTGGTGGCACACCTGGTTAAGCACACACATTACAGTGTTCAAGGACCTGGGTTTGAGCCCCTGGCCCCCACCTGCAGGGGAGAAAGCTTCATGAGTGGTGAAGCAGGGCTGCAGGTCTCTCTCTCTCCATTTCGCCCCCTTCCCTCTCAGTTTCTGGCTCTCTCTATCCAGTAAATAAATAAAGACAAACTTAAAAAAAATAAATAGAGGAAGGGGAGAGAGAGAGAGAGAGGGAGAGTGTGTGTGTGTGTGTGTGTGTGTGTGTGTGTGTGTGTGTATGAGTGAGAGTATGTGTGTGTGAGAAAGGGACCACAACATTGAAATTTCCATCAGTGTGGTGAGGGCTGGACTTGAACCTGGGTTGAACACATGGTAAAGTTGTGCACTATCCAGTGGAGCTATTCCACTGGTCCTAGATGTAGTCTTGAACATTGTATATACAGCAGCAATTTGCAAGTAAATTATGTTTCCATAAGTTCCCAGTAACTTTCCTTAAAATAAAGAATTCCAAGTAGTTCTTAAAATAAAGAATTCATGTAGTTGAATTACATGGCTAAGAAAATTAGGTTGGAAATTATAATTGACCAATGATTTATTTGTAAATTAATAGTGAAATTACTATTTCTGTAAGACTGTGTCTTCTGTTAGTATGGGTATTCATTTAAGGTAGGAATTTTATGAGTGTCAACTAGAGTTTCTACACTGGATAACCAGCTCAAAGAGAACTTTAGGACTATATGTATTTTAGTATCTAAATGTGAGGTTCCAATAACAGTAGCAGACCTTTTAGTTGCTTAGTACTTTATAAAAAATAATTTGAATAGATGACTTTTGTAAGAATCTGCTAAGTCTGATGTTTTCCTCTATGATAAGACACCTCTGGTTGGCAAAACCTTGCTTCCTCCTTCCCTTTTTACTTGCCATCATTTTTTAAAAGTATGCTGACCTTTAAATAAAAAATGCAAGTTTATATGTTAATTGTATGAAAATGTATCATAGGGGCTTCTACTCACTACTTTTTCTTCACCTGTACTCCTGCAAAGGTCATTATTCTGGCACCTGTTACTGTGGATAAGTCTTGCCTGATCTTGAATTCCATATAAGTGGTATTATACATTATTAGTTTTTAAAAAATATTTATTCCCTTTTGTTGCCCTTGTTTTTTATTGCTATAGTTATTATTGATGTCATTGTTGTTGACATTATTAGCTTTTATATATGTTATTATGTTAGTGATATTATGTTAGTGTTATTATGTTAGTGATATTCATCCATGAAACTTAGTAATTCACTCTTTTTATTGCTATGTAGCAATCTATTAAATTAATATTATACACTATCTTCTTGGTAAGTACTTGGGGGTTCTACTTTGGGACTATTGTGAATAATCTTGCTATTAACAGTCTTGTCAATGTTACTTGGTAGATGTAATCTCTTGTGTTGAGGTATTTAATTAGAGAATGAAATCTTTGTGTTAATAGGGTTGATGTCAATTTAATTTAAGTAGATATTGTCAATTTTCTAAATTAGTTTACGTATCTGTTAATGATGTATAAAAATTCTAGTTGCTCCAGTTCCCTATAATATTTGATATTGCCCTGTTACTACTTTTTCTTTAAAATGAGTATGTGACAGAAGCAAAAAAGAAAAGAAAAAGAAAAATCATGTATAGGAAAAAATTCATTTAAAGTTATGAAGTATTGTATACATTGGAATTGTTAGCAATATGCAAAATATGCAGTATGCAAAATTGGCTTTTGAAATTTATTTGTTTGAAATGTTCATCTGTGTGCTTTCTTGATATAGATGTATTATTCATTTCCACACTCTGGAACAAATGTATCTTGCTATAGTGTAGACTTATTTTAAGTATCCAAAATTTATCTTACTCTTTCTCATTTAGTTTGTACTTAATATTTGCCAGACTACGGCTTGGTTGAGGCATATGATGATGTGGGGGATTGAACCTAGGGCTTTGGAGCCTCAGGCATGAAAGTCTTTTGCATAACAATTATGCTGTATCCTCTACCCTCTATTTAGTTTGTACTTAAAATCTGCATTCTGGATGTTGATATTAAACTTTTGTCTATATACATTTTTATGACATTGGTTTCACTTACGTGCAACTGCGTCAAATTTCTATTCATTTTTTTTCTCTACTTTCTGACTTGCTTTGTAATTCTGTATAGTATGGGTCACTGAGACAGTGTTTAACAGAAGTTGAGATCTAGAGTAGGAATTCCCCCATGATTTGATTATCCCACCATAAAGTACAGGAGAGTTTACATTTCCTGTTGTAACACAAAGAAACCTTGCTGAAACCTTGTACTGAGAGGCTGGATGCCTACTGACAACCTAAGACTAAATTACTATTTTAATCTAAAAAAATTACATTGCTTTTTATTTTTGTGTGGTACCAAGGGTTGAACCAGGGCTTATATCCTTGGTCCTGTATCACCTTTTAAAGCCTTGTGTTCCTTATCTGAAAAAAAAAGGGGGATATTATAAAAGGGGAGCTTTTTATCTTTCATTTACTTCATTAAATTTTGTTTTTGTTTGGATTTTCTTTTTGGCAGGTTTTTAAAAAGGTTTTATTATTATTATTTATTTATTGGATAGAGACAGAGAAATCGAGAGGGAAGGGGAAATAAAGTGGGAGAGATACAGAGAGACCCCTACGGCACTGCCTCACCACTTCTGAAGCTTTCCCTCTGTAGGTGGAAACCTGGTGGTAGCTTGAACCCAGATCATTGTACGTTGTAACATGTACTCAACCAGTTGTGCCACTGCCTAGCCCTTATGGCAGTTTTTTGATAGGCAAGATAATTAGAAGATACATTTTGATTATAGAAAAAAACAAATTTTTTACATCGAAGAACTATGGTTGAGTGACATTTAAGCAGATGATATTCAGAAAACAAAACAGTGCTTATCTAAATTATCTTTTTTAATTTAAAAATTTTATTAGTGATTTAATATTGATTTACAAAATTACATGTCAACAGGGGTATAATTCCAAATGGTTCCCATTGGAGTTGTGAATCTTCAGTCTCCCCACTGCAAGCCACTGCAGTTCCCCTAAGGTTGTAGACATGGGCCAACCATCATCTCTACAGCTAGCTGTCTACATTTGTACATAATTGCCCCCTTTTTCTTCCAGATCTAGCCCTCTCTTCTCCTCCAGGCCATACATAACCCTATTAATTTATCCAAAATATCTCTCTCCTTTTCATCCTTTCTCTCTGGGACTGGATGGAGGTTGAGTTCAGAGCCCTCTTGTCCTCTTCCTTCTATCACTTCTCCCCGACTGGGAGTCCATCTTACTACCACTAAATGGCCCTCTCCTTTTCCTCCTCTTTCTCTGAGTACTAGTAGGCTTTGAGTTCAGAACCCTCTTATCTTCTTCCTCCTAGCACTTCTCCCCCACTGGTAGTATGGAATCAGGATTGTTTTTGGGGTGCAGAAGGTAAGAATTCTGGCTTCTATAACTGCTTCTCTGATAGACTTGGGTGTTGGCAGGTTGATCCATACCCCCAGCCTATTTCTGTCTTTCCTTATTGGGGTAGGGCTCTGGAGAGGTGAGGTTCCAGGACACACTGGTGATGTTATGTGCCCAGAGAAGTCAGGGTGGAATCATCGTAGCATTTGCAACTTGGTGTCCGGAAGGTGGCAGGATATAAAGTTAGACAAAATGGTTAATGAACAGGAACCAAAAAGTAGGAATAGAGCAGATAAGATAAGGAATCTTAGGGTAAAAGAAAGCTAGGAAGTCCATTTTAGTCATGTTCCTAGGGGAACACACTATGGTACTTTTGCTCGAGTTTGATAGCTAGCCTGATGTCTGAGAAAATGCTGTCAGTGTAGAGAAATGGGCTAGAAAGTTGAACTAGGGCAGAGAGTAGCTCTCATTCTTGAAAAAAATTCTGTGAATAAAATTAATTATTTACCTCCATCCATTTGACCCAGGGCCCATATATACACATTTATATTTAGCACTAGAGCCTGTATAACCTCTGAGTCCCTATAAGTCTGAACTCACAGCTCATGGTCACAGCTGGGAACAGTGCAGGCTGCACTCATTTCAGGACCTAAATTATCTTTTTGGTATCATTTTTTTAAAATGTATTTTTGTTAAGTCATTTCACCTGGTAAGTGAATTAGTTTAGTAATTCAAATGGAAACAGTCCCCTTGTAAAGTGAGCTCTTTTTACCATATCTTCCCCCAACGCCCCCTTTCTTTCCCTTCCTTCCTTTCTCTTCCTCTCTCCCTTCCTTCCTGCGGTTCCTCCTTCATTTCTTTTTCCCCATTGGGAGTATCACTGGAGATGTTCTGTACTGAATAAATACTTTATCATACTATGCATAAAGCATTTTCTGTAAAATTCAGGCCATTAGAGGTCATGTATACAAATCCCAATAATGTTCTATATTAGTTGTCATTCATTCCTTTGATTTTTAAAATATAATTGATACCCAGCTAATCATATAGGCTCCTATCTTTGAGAGTTCTGAGACAGGAATCAGGAGGATTCATGGAAGGGTCACCTGGGAGAGGTGAAACTGTGGTATAGTTTGAAGGGAAGGCACAGAGATATACTTAACCTATTTGATTCTTTCTTGTGACAGTTGTTTGTAAAGAACATTATTGGATCACCTCAAATATGACCTTATCAGTTTGGTGGTTTTTGATATTGATTTGTAAGATAAAACATTTCTCTGCTTTTTTACTCTTGTCCTGTTTGTCTTTGAAATCTTGTAAGATTGCAGATTTTCTTTCAGCAGTTTACCTATTTCAAGAATGCTTTTCGCATATCATAATGCCTGCTAGTAGAGTAGGACATTTTAACAAAAAGAACTATACTTAGCAAACTTAGTATTTACAATTAATTTGTATGGAAAATAGTTGTATATTACTATATTGTCATTGGAGTCAGCTTATGGGAATTGATAATAAAAAATTTGGAGTCTTACGTACTTTGTCTTAAAAATAACATTATCTTCCTAGACAAAAACAAAAATCACTTTACTTAGACATAAAATCTTATTTTTTTCCTTCTAAGTTCAAATGACAAAATAGGAAAAATAATGATCCAGTAGAATGAGTATTCTGTTGCTCATTTAGCAAAGAAACACTTCTTAGAGTGCTTTTATTTACTATGGACTGTACTTATGTGTTGAGATTAAAGAAATACTTTTTTTTTTTTGCCTTTTGGGGCTGATTGTTATGTACACTCCAGGGCCTTGCTCCAGGGCCTTTTTTTTTTTTTTTCCTTCCCTAGAGTGTACTACTTAGCTATAGATTTTGGTGGTGCTAGGGATTGAACCTGGGATGTTGGAGCCTCAGGCATGAAGAATCTTTTTTCCCATACACATTATGGGTGTCTTTCTTCTTAACCATTATGCTATACTATCTTTCCTACATGCCAGATGAGTTAATACTTGATACAAGACTTGCAGCAAGTGAACCAATCTATATAGGATGGAGGATGGATGAAAAATTTCCACTAACTAGTTGGGGTGGTCTGGTTTTCAGGTGGTTCTAGTAAGTGATTGGAGAGATCTGGTTCTCAACGTAACTAACTATTGCAACTGGCAGTTGAAAGTCACAGGTGATTCTAGCACTTTCTGTTAGTGGAGTGATAAAATAGAAATAAGATTGGGTGAGCTTTTTAAAATTTATTTATTTATTTATTTCCTCCAGGGTTATTGCTGGGGCTCGGTGTCTGCACTATGAATCTACTGCTTCTGGAGGCTGTTTTTTCCCTTTTGTTGCCCTTGTTGCTTTATTGTTGTTGTTATAATTATTGTTGTTGTTATTTGCTGTTGTTGTTTTTGGATAGGATAGAGAGAAATTGAGGGAGGATGGGAAGACAGAGGGGGAGAGAAAGATAGACACCAGCGGATCTGCTTCACCTCTTGTGAAGCAACCACCCTGCAGGTGGTGAGCCTGGGGCTTGAACCAGGATCCTAAAGCCAGTCCTTGGGCTTTGTGCCATGTGTGCTTAATCCACAGCCCTTTAAAATTTATTTTTATATGCTGGGTGGAGAAAGATTCAGAGATTGGTAGGCTTAAGGAAAGTTTAATATGAGATAGGATTGATTATATTCAAACACTGAGGAGAGGAAAACTATGAGACTGAAGGAAGTCACAGGAGAGGGGGGTGATAGATGGATGGGGCACTCTGGGAGGAATGGGATAGAAACCCTGCTGGGGCTGTGGTTCCTGGACGAGGAGAAGGCCACCCATCTACAGATGAGAGAGGTAAAAATGTAAATGTTCAGTGAGAGGGGACGTGTTGGTAATGAGCTAACTAGTGGCCTTTTTTTTTTTTTTTTAATACTAAGGGTGAGGGAAGAGAGAAGTACACAAGGACCATGGCATGAGAACTGCTTTAGGGGAATGGCAGAGAGAATAGTCTAGAATTGCTTATAGTTCAGCAGTACTGCATTATTTTTGCATTAAGATTAATCATGGTGATAGTTTTGTTTGGTCAAAGGGTGATTATTTTCATTATAGAAATCACTGAGGAATTTTACACGTGAAACTAATATTGTATGTGAAAGACAAAGTTGAATGCAACCTACTTACTTAGATGCAATGAAAAATTCAGTCATTTACCAGTGTTACCTGTACTGTATGTTTAAAGAGTAACTTCTGGAATTGCATGTGGACTACCTCAGTAGGAGAGTACAATTTTGGAATGGTCATCTTTTCTAAGTTATTTATAATGTGAATCCTGAGGCTGTAACTAACAGAGGGTACATACTTAAAATGTGTCTTGTGTTTCAACATTGCATGATAGATGGTCAGAGAAAAAACTTGCAAAAATGGTTTTTTTTTAATGTTTGTGTGTGTTGAGAAGAAATTGATGAGAAATGTGAGAGCAGAGAGTACTCTAGATCACCTTTTTATTATTCCATATGAAAACTTAGACTGTTTCCCTAAACAAAGATGATAGAATTCCTCCTTTACATCAGATTACTGCCTGCTCACTTAGTTGAAAAAGCACATTTTTCCTCCCTACTATAGAACATTATTTTAATGCTGAACATTCATTATTTTTTGTCCATTAGTTCCTGCTGCTTTTGGGCAGCTATATTCATTCCTTTCTAGGTAAACTCTATAATAACCTTTTTCTTGTTAATGTTTGAGTATTTTATCAAAGATTCTAACATCATTGTGTTTTGTATTTGAATGTCTGGAATGTCTTTGAAGTGCTAGGTTTCATTAACTTTGTTTAGATTGTAACAGAACTTAGTAGCATTATCTATATAATGACTTTTGTAAATGTCTCTAACACCCATTGTTCTTGTCACACTGTCCTTTGTTTAGACTGAATTTCCTCTTGCTTTTCCTTTTGTTATAGATGTAGGGCTCATTGGAAATACTTAGAGAAGAACCCAGGCCAACCATTGCTACTAACTATGATAAAATAAAGAATCTTGCAATTTCAGGGAATTTTTTCAAGTTTCAGATTTAATCACAATTTCTCTAAGACTGGACCATTGAAATAATAGTTTTTAAATTTCACTGACAGTCTTGTTAAAGTATACTATGGTATAGTTTTTTAAAATTTGTTGAATATCAGTGAATTGACTAGCTGTATGTTAAGTGGATTCCTTCTAATTAATCTAACAGTTTATGTTTGGGAGTATTTGGGGTGTATCCACATTAATGAGGAAGGAATTGAGTATTGAGAAAGTCAGTAACTTTCCCAGTATCCTTCAGATAGATGCGTGTCTTAAAGCTTTCGGTTCTTTTAAATTTTATTATTGTTCTTTGATATTTGTAGTTATGAGGACCTATATCATCTCTAAATAGTGCCTCTTTGCAGAATGAAATGAGGTACTGAAAGGTAATGTGTTATTTATCCAGCTATATGAAAAATATAATTCTCAATACTCTATTCCTTCATTTCTTTAGCTATGTGTGGTAAATTATCTTGAACAGTGTTGACTTAATTGGACAGAGTAAAATCAATTTCTAAATAGGTAGAGAGAGAGACAAAAAATGAGGTTTGACTTTTGAGGAAAAAGAGCTGGGGAGACAGCATAACAGTTATGCCAAAAACATTGACATCTGAGGCTCTGAGATCCCATGTTCAGTCCTCATCCTCACTATAAGCCAGAGCTGATGAGTGCTTTGGTTTCGCTCTCTCTTTCTTGAACAATAAATAAAATATTAGATAATTTGTGTGGCCTGATAAGAACTTCTAGTGGAAAAAAACCCTAGACTTTTCATAATGTAAGATGCCTTGATTTTGAGTATGTTCTACTTTTAAAACCTTGTCCTTCTTCTGTAGAGCTCTCAGTATGTACAGTGCGTTGCTGGGTGTCTGCAGCTGATGCTTCGGGTCAATGAGTACCGCTTTGCCTGGGTGGAAGCAGATGGGGTAAACTGGTGAGTGCCCTTTTCCTTTTAAAGCAGAGGAACATCTAAAGTATTTATCCTTGACATTTGCAAAGAAATTAATATATTTAATCATCTAAATCAAGTTTTTTTTTTATAAATGTCTATTTAATGATGGGTTGTGCTAACCTTCATAGAAATCATTAGCTACCAGACTGAGTGTTTCTCCTTCCCCTTGCTTAATCAGAGCAATTACAAAAGGTTAAGGACTCCTAGACATATAATGCTTGAAGAACACATTTTTAATACTCAGGATGGGAAAGTAGTTATCAGTGTTTTGTGGTAAAGGCAAAAAGAAAATCAGTTGGAAAGAATGAATATAAACCATTTTCTGTAACGCTATGTAACTAATCCACTTAAAAATACTATTTGTTGGATAGAGAGGGAAGGGGGAGGTGGAGAGAGAGAGTGAAAGACACTTACAGCATTGCTTCACCACTTGTGAGGCTTTCCCCATACAAATGGGGAACAAGGGGCTTGAACCTGGGTCCTTGAGTACTTTACCATGTTCACTCTACTTGGTGCACCACCTCCTAGCCCCCTGCATATAATTTCTCAGGTGAACTACTTCAGCAAGTGAATTACATTTGAATTGTTATGAACTCTTAAATAATCACTGACTCAGTAAAGTAATAATCTTATATTAGTATGGAATGCTTCGATTTATATTCAACTGTCATTTTATCAGAAAAAACAGTATTATAATTTCTGTTCATTTTATGAGTAATTAATATAATTAAGAATAAAGAGACAGAGACCCAGGAGATGACTTAGAGGGTAAGAGGTGAGACCATGTGTTTGATCACTGGCTCTACAGGAGATAGACAGTACCAAGAGAATTCCATGGATGGTGGAGTAGTGCTTTGATGCCTTTCTTTCTCTCACTTCCCCTTCCCATCTTCCCTTCTCAAAATATAGAATAAAAATTGGGCCAGAGATCACACTCAGTGTTATCATATACATTTGTGAGGTCCTGGGTTCTTTGCAAGCACCACATTAAGGAGAGAGAGAGAGACAGAGACAGAGAGAGAGACAGAGAGACAGAGATATTAGAAATTTAACAGGAACATATATAGCAAACCTTTTTTGTAGTAAGTAAATTTTAGTACACAGATATTACAATAGATAAATCCATCATAGATCTTTTTAGCAAAATGGAATGGTGTAGGTTCTTACTGTAAACTATTGTGTTAAAATCTTTCATGTTGAATTAGGTGAGCATGTATTTCCTTCTTGTCCTTAGAGATATGTTGTTCACTTATTGATTTGTGGAGTTCGAGAAAGTGTATTTACAATAATAGAGGGCTGAAGACTCAGCCATTTGAAATCTTACTTATCTGACCAATTTCACTGTTGTTAGAGAATAGATTGCTGTTTTGTCCTATAGCTTTTATCTTCTGAGTCATCTGAAAATGGTGAAACACTTTCCTTAGATAATAGCCATTATGGATGGAAAATGTAAAGTTTTGGATTTTCAGACTCAGGATTTTCTCCTCCTTTTCTTCCTTCTTCTTTCTCTATGAGAGATTTTTATTAATTTATTAATGAGAAAGATAGGAGGAGAGAGAAAAAGAACCAGACATCACTCTAGTTGCCATGGATTGAACTTGGGACCTCATGCTTGGTAGTCCAATGCTTTGTCCACTGTGTCATCTTCTTGACTCAGTTGTTCTTATAGTTGAGATTTATAACAAGAGACAGTGCAGGAATATACAGCTGCTCCCTAAAAACTGTGATACAAGCTGAGTCTGGAGGTTTTCTTATGAAACTTCCTCTTCACTCTTTCCCTTGAGGAAAATGTAACATTTGTGCAGTGTTTCTGCCCAAGAAACCTATTTGATTCTTGACACCCACATTTTTTTTTGTCCCCAGGGTTATTGTTGGGGCTCAGTGCCTGCACTGTGAATTCACTGCTCTTGGAGGCGATCTTTTTCCCTTTTGTTGCCCTTGTGGTTTATCGTTGCTGTTGTTGTTATTATTATTGTTATTATTGCTGTCATTGTTGTTAAATAGGACAGAGAAATTGAGGGAGGAGGGCAAGACAGGGGGCAGAAAAAGACATCTGCAGATCAGTTTCACCTCTTGTAAAGCAATCTCCCCTGCAGGTTGGGAGCCAGGGGCTGGAACTGGGATCCTTAAGCCTCTCCTTGCACTTCCTGCCATGTGAGCGTAACTTGCTCCACTACCACCTGGCGCCTGGCACCCACAGTTTTTAATGGATGTGTATCCTCTGCCTTGCATGCAGCAAAATTCTATACTTTCACAAGGAAAGCGGGTGTCTACGCTAAATGTGAGCATATTGCTTGTACTAACAGTTTTGCACTATAAACGACCCTTAACATTAAGGAAAAGTTTTGTATTAGTGAAAGGAATTATGTTACCAGTCAGATTTCCAGGAACTAGCTAGGGCCCAACTTGCAAGCAAGTCTTACCCCCTCCTTCACTTCCTTCTACCCTCCCCTTCTTCTTTTCTATCTTTTTTGGAACTAGGCCTTTGTAATGTAAAATTTCATTGTTTCTCGACTCCTTCCTTCCTCCCTTCCTTCCTTCCTTCCTTCCTCCCTTCCTCCCTCCCTCCCTCCCTCCCTCCCTTCCTCCCTTCCTTCCTGCCTTCCTTTTTTTTTTATTTTTTTTACCAGAGCACTGCTCAGCTCTGGCTTATGGTAGTATAGGAATTGAACCTGTGACCTGGGAGCCTTGGCATGAAAGTCTGTTTTTTATTTTTTTGCCTCCAGTCGCTGGGGCCAGCACTATGAATCTACTGCTCCTGGCAGCCATTTTTTCCTTTTTTTTTTTTCATTGTTTTATTTGATAGGGCAGAGAGAAATTGAGAGGGGATGGGGAAGTAGAGAGGGAAAGAGAAAAAGAGACACCTGCAGACCTGCTTTACCACTTGTGAAGCATCTCCCCTGCAGGTGGGGAGTCGGGGCTCTCATCTGGGTCTTTGCTATTGGTGTTATGTGCACTTCATCAGGTATGCCACTGCCTGACCCTTGTGAGTCTGTTTGCATAACCATTATGCTATCTCCCTCACCCTTGACCACTATCTTACTCAGCTAAAGATAGCTTCATTGAAGCTTTTTTATTTTGCTGCCATAGCACCTCCCATATGGTGTTAGGGGCTTGAACCCATGGAACAAGTGTGACAAACCATCCTGGTGTGCTATCATGTGGCCCTGCAAGCAAATCTTTCCAAGGGATAACAGCTACAGAACTATGATGTTATTTCTTTTCTGTACAGAAGCCTAAATACACACTGCAAAAATAATGTTTTCAGTATTTTTACCTTCTTGAAAAATGTTTTGGTATTTTAGGATACAAGAATAACCATTTATTAAAATAAGAACAGTTATTTGTTTCACTCATTTCTTTATAGGTGATCTCATCATTCACCCAATTTTCTTAAACTTTTACTTTTTAACATGTGGCTTAGTGACTGAATAATGATGAATTAATACTTAAGATGGTAAAATAGTGTGATTCTTCAAGATATAGGTAACATAAGGTCACTGTGATCCTGTAGTATCTCTCAGGTCTATAAATGGGTCCAGTATATGGTAACTAAAAATTAATTTAATTTTATTCTTTTAACTATGCTTTCCATGCTCCATAGTATTCAGAGTTGGGACACTTAACCCCCTAAGGGAAACTCTTCATTATTCTAGTTAACAGGAGCTTCATTTTGCTTTATTAGGATTAATATTTAAATATTGATAACTTGTCCATATATCTCGTAGACTCACACTTATTGTAGATAACTTTTAAGTTTCCAAACTTCTCTGCAGTGTTCATTATTGCTGTCCATGCCTTCCATTAAAACCTCTTTTGTCTCGGGTTTTTGCAATAGCATACTGACTGGCCTTGAGCTTGACATAATCTTTATGGCACTTAAATTTTACGTTCTTATTGTTATTTATTTATTTTACCAAAGCACCTCTCAACTCTGACTTATGGTGGCTTTGGTGATTGAGCCTGTAATTCAAAGTCTTAGGCGTGTTTTCTAAATGTTTGTTCCTTTGCAGCATAATGGGCGTTTTGAGTAACAAGTGTGGCTTTCAACTCCAGTATCAAATGATTTTTTCGATATGGCTCCTGGCGTTCAGTCCTCAAATGTGTGAACACCTGAGGCGCTATAACATCATTCCTGTTCTCTCTGATATCCTTCAAGAATCTGTCAAAGAGAAAGTGACAAGAATCATTCTTGCAGCATTCCGTGTAAGTGTTTTGTGGTCATTTTTTTAATGGTGTGTGTTTGAGACTGAGGTGCAGAGCATATCTAAGGGCTTTTAGTATGTGGGGGAAAGTGGC
This sequence comes from Erinaceus europaeus, assembly GCF_950295315.1. NCBI lineage: Eukaryota > Metazoa > Chordata > Mammalia > Eulipotyphla > Erinaceidae > Erinaceus > Erinaceus europaeus. Next base: position 152,539,438 of record NC_080162.1, read on the forward strand.
TAGTTCACCATATAGATGTACAGCTATAGTCTTGGTAAACTTGGAGTGAGATATCACTGATCTGTATTTAGTCATGGGGGTAGGGGGTAGGATAAGTGAGAAAAAACAATTTCAGTGGAGGGGCTGGGTAGTGGCACACCTGGTTGAGCACACATGTTACAGTGCACAAGGACCTGGGTTCAAGCCCCCGGTCCCCACCTGCAGGGGGAAAGCTCCACAAGTGGTGAAGCAGTGCTACAGGTGTCTCTCTGTCTCTTCCTCTCTGTCTCCCCCTTCCTCTCAATATCTGGCTGTCTCTATCAAATAAATAAAGATAAAAAAAACCAAAAAAATTTCAGTGGATAAAATGTATGTGCTGTAGACTGTTAGCTAGGAGATTAAATTGTATTATGATAAAATAGAGAAAGTTCTTTTGTTGTTGTCAAGATGTATCCCAAACACTGTTAATGAGGTTTTTCTCTCAAGTCCCTCAACTTAATAATGGGGTTTGCATTTTGAAGCAGCTACAAAGATCTGTAGTAGTTTTGAACAATAAAAGGTATTTTATTGGATACTAGGATTTTGATGGTTAGCTAAATCAGCCCCCTCCCTTGAGCAGATGAGGAAATTGATGACAAGAGGGAGAACCAAGCAAGACTCTGAATCCTAGATCATCTGACTGCCAGGCAATATAGGAATGAAACTTTGCTAGGCTTACTTAGAGTCAGTGTATTTGCTGTAATAATTGCTGACTTTATTAGTTTTAAAATGGTTTTAAGTATTACTAGGTGGGCTCTAGTACTTGTAAAGATCTGTCTTTGAATAATAATAGTGGGCATATCTCCTATAATGCTTATCTTGTGTCTTTCAGTGTTCAGGCCTATCTGTTAATTCATTTATTGCTCACTACAGTTCGAAAACATGGTATTTGCTGTTATTGTTAGTATGTAACTTTAGTGCTGGCCTTCTCATCTTATAAATGAAGACACAGAGGCGTAGAGGGAGAGAGAGCCTACTTGTGGAAGGCAATAGACATGCAAATCCAAGTTGACTTCAGGCTCTTGTGCTTTCAACAGTAATTTGTTCTTATGCTTTCTTTTTTTTTTTTTTTTTTTTTTCTTCCAGGGTTATTGCTGGGCTCGGTGCCTGCACCATGAATCCACCGCTCCTGGAGGCCATTTTTTCCCCTTTTTGTTGCCCTAGTTGTTGCAGCCTCGTTGCGGTTATTATTGCCATTGTTGATGTTGCTTTGTTGTTGGATAGGACAGAGAGAAATGGAGAGAGGAGGGGAAGACAGAGAGAGAGAGGGGAGAAAGAAAGACACCTGTAGACCTGCTTCACCACCCGTGAAGCAACTCCCCTGCAGGTGGGGAGCCAGGGGCTCGAACCGGGATCCTTATGCCGGTCCCTGCGCTTTGCGCCACGTGCGCTTAACCCACTGCGCCACCGCCTGACTCCCTTATGCTTTCTTTAATGGCAGCTACTGATTTAACAAAGAGTAATGCAGCTATGATGCAGACTTTTGCTAAGAACATAGAGATTAACTGTATAAGTAGGTGTGTAATTTTGTTTTGCATTTAAAGATGAAAATTATTACTTAATATATATTTCTTTTTCATTAGTGATTAAATAGTGATTGACAAGATTGTGGTATAAGAGAGGTACAATTCCATACAATTCAATTCCTACCACCAGAGTTCCATATCCCCTCCCTCCCTCCCATTAGAAGTGTTCCTATTCTTTATCCCTCTGGGAGTATGGACCAAAAGTCTTTATGGGAAGCAGAGGGTGGAAGGCCTGGCTTCTGTAATTGCTTCTCCGTTGACAGATCCGATCTGATCCATACTCCCAACCTGTTTCTATCTTTCCCTAGAGGGGTAGGGCTCTGGGGAGGTGGTGGGGTTCCTGGACACATTGGTGGGGTTATCTGCCCAGGGATGTCAGGTTGGCGTCACAGTAGCATCTGCAACTTGGTGGCTGAAAATATTAAGGTGTAAAGCAGAACAAATTGTTTAATAATCAGGAACCTAAAGGTAAGAATATAGCAGATGGAATTTGGGGTCATCATGTTGGAAGAAGCTAGGCAGTCTATTTTAGGTATATTTCAAGGGACCCATGATTTCACTAATTTGTGCCTGATCCCAATAGCTAACATGCAGGTGGGCTAAGAGTGCTGTTTGGGAAGATAGTGCCAGAGTTGAGAATAGGACTAGAAAGCTGGATCAGGGCAGAAAGAAGCTCCCACATACAAGAAAAGCATATAAATGCCATTTACTATTATTTTTATAACTTTTTTAAATCAAGACTCTCATTTTAAAATCTTTATTTATTATTGGATAGAGCCAGAGAGAAATTGTGAAGGGAGGTGGGGATAGAGAGGGAAAGAGACAGACTCCTGCAGCCCTGCTTCACCTCTCAAGAAGTTTTCCCTCTGCAAGCATGAGCCGGGGTCTTTAGGCACCGTAATGTGTGCGCTTAACCAGGACTCCCACCACCTGGCCCCTTGTAATTTTTTTTCAATGAATTAATTTTGGATAGAAAAGGAGAGAAATTGAGGAAAGGAGGAAGGAGAGAGAGAGAGAGAGAGAGAGAGACACCTGCAGCACTGCTTCACAGCTTGTGATTCTCCCTGCAAGTGGGGACTGTAGCTTTGAACTGGGGTCCTTGTGCATTGTATGATGTTTGCTTGATCAAATGTGCTACCACCTGGTTCCAATAAATACTGTTTTATAACTTTATTCTTAATGATATACAATAATATGTCTTTTTATGATAGGTGTTTATCATCAGTATTCTTTTAATTAAAATTTTTTTATCTTTATTTACTGGATAGAGACAGTCAGAAATTGAGAGGGAAGGGGACAATAGGGAGACAAAGAGAGATACCTACAACACTGCTTCACCACTTGGAAAGCACTCCCCCTGCAGATGGGGACTGGGGGCTCGAACCTGGGTTCTTGTGCACTGTAACATGTGTGCTCAATCAGGTGCGCCACCACCTGGCCCCATCAGTATTCTTTTAATGGGTGTTTTCTACTGTAATGCTATAACCAGTGTCCTGTTGACAGGAATGTAAGGTGCTTCCAGTTTCTCCTACATGTGTTTGCCCACTGTGATGAATGTGTCTGTTCAGTATAGTTCTAGAGATGGATTTGTTAAGTCACAAGTCTTGATATTATCCAGTCATCTTTCAAAAATGTGAAGATTTGCATGCTTGTTCCCTTTGTATTGGGAGTGCTTATTTTTAGTTCTTTCACTTGCATTTAAATGATCTTTTTAAAAAATTTTACCAGAAACTGGGTGTGAATGAAATCATTGTTTTAAATTTGTGCAACTGAGCATCTTCTAATATTTTTACCAGCCATTTATATTTATATTTCTCTTATAAATTGATTATTTATAGCATTTGCCACCTTCTACATCTTAAAATTTGACGTGCAGGAATTTTTTTCTCTATGTTTGAGGTTAATAATAATAGTATCCAATGCTTATTAAGAACTGTTCCTGCCAGGCACTGTTTTGGTTGTTTTAATTGTATTGGGCATTTGATCTCCCAGGAACTCCATGTGATGGAGCATCAGGCCTGGGAAGAGTAAATAATTTGCTAGAAAGTAGACGAGCAGGAACCCCAGCTCTGGCAGAATGACTTATGCTCCTAATACCTCACTTAGTATGTTCAATACTAAGAATAATACATATGTAATTTATTGAATAAAATTTTTGCATTGCCTTAGTTTTCATGATTTTACAATAGGTTCTTTCTATTTTTTAAAAAAATTATCTTTATTTATTTGGATAGAGAGAGTCAGAAATTGAGAGGGGAGGGAGTAATAGAGAGGGAGCAAGACAGAGAGACACCTGTAGCCCTGCTTCACCACTTGTGAAGCTTTTCCCCTGTAGGTGGGGACCGGGGGCTTGAACCCAGGTCCTTGCACACTGTAACATGTGCGCTCAACCAGATATGCCACTACCCGGCCCCCTCTTTCACTATTTTTTACTGCAATTTTTTATTAGTGATTTAATAATGGTTTACAACTATTTCCCTGGCCTGAACTCTCTGGTTCTAAATTTCGGATAGTATAGTCAATAAAATTGAAGGTTAGAACATTTTTAGACATCCGCAACTTCTATGTACACAGCTGAATTAAAATTTAGCCATTACTAAGGCATTATAAGTCCATTTGATTTTGTTCATCAAATAGTTCCCCACAATTTCTTTGACAAGTTGTTGAACTACTTTAAAGTTGACCCTGCTTTACCAACATTTGATTGTATCATTCTGTCCACTCTCCCTCCTCTTTCCTTTGTTTATGATTTTTCCTGTTGCTGTGTTTGTATTACTGGTTCTGTTCTACCACTTATCACCTCATTAAGAGTTGGGACTCCTTTGCTCCTTTTCATGGGGGACTCCTTTCAGTAATTTTTGCAAGGAAGAACTGGTAGTAAATTCCTTCAGTTTCTTTATGTTTTAAAAGATCTTTACTTCTCTCTCACACACTTGATGGATAATTTGGCCAGATAGGGTATTTGTGGCTGATAAGTCTTATCTTTTAATACCTTGAATAAGTCGTTCCACTCCTTCGCCTTCAGGGTTTATTATGAGAAATGTCATGAGAGCCTGTTGATTCTGCCTATGTATAACAGATTCTTTCTTTCTCTAGCAGCCTGCAATATTTTTTCCCCTTGTTTTTGCTTTTGAGAGTCTGCCTATGCTGTGGCTTGGTGTGGGCCTTATTGTATTTAGGAACTTTAGTGTTGTTCATCTTCCTGGATATCTTATGTTTTGACCATTGCCCAGATATGGAATTTTTTTTTCTTTGACTGTGACCTGTACTATTCTCTCCTCTTCTTCCTCAGGTTCCCAATAACTCTCACATTTATCTTTCTGATGGAGTCTCAGTCTGTTTCAGATTGAAGTACTTCATTTTTCCTAAATCATTTCTCTCTAATAACTTTAAATTCACAGTGTGGTGGTTGCATCTTCTATCCATGATATTCTTGCCTCAGCATGATTTCATCTATTTCTTACTTTTCATCTGAGCCTGAACTGTATTCAAAGTGTCTTTCACACCCTGCATTGGATTTGTTCTTTTTATGTATTTGAAGTTTTTTTTTAAAATTTCCATCAGGGTTATCACTGAGGTGACAGCATTACAAATCCATTGTTTTTGATAGCCGTTTTTTCTTCTTTTTATTTTTATTTGCTAGAACAGAAAAAAAAATTTAGGAAGGAGGGGCAGAGAGGGAGAGAGAAAGACACCTGCAGACCTGCTTCACTGCTTGTAGTGTATCCTCTGTGGATGGGGAGTGGGAACTCAGACCTTTATTTTTTTCCCCCAACTTTACATCTAGTTCTATTTGGAGGTTTTCTTCTGTATTTTTTTTTTTAAACACTTTGGTGAAATGATTGCTCAATTCTTGAGTAACTTTATGCATTTTAGGTTTACATTCTTGATTTGCCTTCATAATGAGGTTTTTCTACTTTTGACATTTCCCCCAGGTATATATACATCTTATCTTCTTCTGTACATCTTGACATAGCTGCATCTTTTGTATTTCAAAGCTTGCATATCTGAGGTGGTTTTGTTGCTGAGGCTGCAGGTGTTGCTATGGCTATAATATCGGATTTCCCTGTTTATATAACATGGTGGAAGAGTGTGTGGGGGAGATGCTGTCATGTGTTTCCAGTCTGGTTTAGTGTCTTTGATGTCATTGTGGGATCTCAGTGCCATGCTTCTACCCTCTGTGGCTAGGTGAGTTGCTTAAGAAGTCCCTGTTGTAATTTGATGAGTTTCCAGGTGATTTTTTTTTTCACTGCTATAACTAGTTGATCTGGGGAGTGACTTGTAGCTGCTACTCCATGCCCATACTTCTAGAAATTGGCTGGAATTCATTTTCCTAAATAATTACTGGGGACTGAGCAGACCACAGGGCTTTAGTTCTTGGTCAGTTTTTTTTTTCCTTAAATACCTGCAAGTCCCTGTGGGAAATTCAATATCCTGTTATCCCCCTACCCCCCAGTTCACAGTTAAATTCCCAGAAATCCCCTGCCATTCTATTGCAGACAGTCTTCTTCTTTGCCTAGTCACCAAGATAGTACCAGCTACCCCCCAAAATAGCTTAAGTCTTTTGAATCTCTCCCTCATCACCTCCACTCTTTTTTCCCATTCACTGACCATAGCCACCTGTGATTGAGTGAGTTTCTCAAGAAATGCCTGGTACAAGGGACTGGTGTGCACCTGGTTGAGTGCACACATTACCATGCACATGAATCTTTGTTTTGAGCCCCTATTTTCCACCTGCAAGGAAGAAGATTCACAAGCAGTGAAGCAGACATGTGTCTGTTATCTTCCCTCCCTTCCTCCCTCCCTCCCTTCCTTCCTCCCTTCCTTCCTCCCTTCCTCCCTCCCTCCCTCCCTTCCTTCCTCCCTTCCTTCCTCCCTCCCTCCCTTCCTTCCTTGTTTTCCTTTCTATTTCCCTGTACCCTTTCAGTTTCTCACTGTCTTATCAAATAAAATTGAAGGACAGAAAAAAAATTTCAGTTATAATTTGATGAATCTTAAGTGATTTTTCTTTGCTTTAACTTATTAATCAGGGCAGTGACATGTGGCAGCTGATGATCCTTGGCCGTGCCTCCAGAAGTCTTTCGCATGTATAATTTCCATCTCTTCAATATGTCACATGTTTTGCCCTTCTTCAAGGCACCAATATCCCTCCACTAAAATCTAATGGATCCCACTCCTAACCATTGTAGTTCATGACTAGTGATTTGTTTTTAACCTTGCTTAGTTTCTTTATTTTTCCATATGAGGGAACATTCAATATTTTCCTTTTATAAAATCTGCCTTAGTATTTCTTATAGCAGGATTGATTTGATTGAAGTGAATTCCTTTCATGGTTGCTTGTCTGAAAATCTTTTCATTGCTCCTTCAACCCTAATTGTTAAGCTAGCTGGATAGAATGTTCTTGGGGGATGGTCTTCTCCATGAAAACCTTTGAATATGTCCTGCAAGTTCTTCCTACCCTTTATAGTTTCTGTCGATAAATTAGATGATTGTCTTATGGGAGTTCCCTTACAGGTGGATTGAGTGTATAAAGATGACTGATAGGAAATTGAAGAAATATTTAGAAAAATATTTATTCCTTTGTATTCTTTTATTTATTTAATGAGAGGGGGATACAGAGAGACCAGAACATTGCTCAGTTCTGGCTTGTGGTGGTGCTAGGGATTGAACCTGGGAACTCAGAACCTCAGACATGAATGTCTTTTGCGTAATTATTATGCTGTCGTTATAGCTCACTGAAAAGATATTTGAAGAAACTTTCTTCATGTCCTAATGTTCTCTAGAGGTTGCCAGTGAATGGAGAAATTCCCTGTTTTGTGCCCTGGAAAGAGTGGTAATAGATTTGATAGTAAATGTGTTCTGTATTTTAAGGTTTTCCTGGATCAATAACTAAAAGTAGGCATAAATTAAAAAATATTCTTCTGAAAGGGACCAGACACTCAAGAGGGGAAAAATCAAAACAAAACAGGAAAGACTTTTTACATGATCATTCACTTTGAACACTTTAATGTGATCACTAATCTGCAAGTAGTAGGAGGAGAGAGAGTAAAAGGAAAAAAGTACACTTGTCTGAAATTATCATGCAATAAGTAAATTTCTCACTATGTCTTTGTCTAAATCAGAATTTCTTAGAAAAATCAACTGAAAGAGAAACTCGCCAAGAGTATGCTTTGGCTATGATTCAGTGCAAAGTTCTGAAACAGCTGGAGAATCTGGAACAGCAGAAGTATGATGATGAAGATATCAGTGAAGACATAAAATTTCTTTTGGAAAAACTTGGTGAGAGTGTTCAGGACCTTAGGTATGTTACTCTTTTTAACCTCACAGACTCCATATATTTGGCGTTATTTGACTTGTGCATACTCTCTCTTATACACATCTACTTTTAAGTAGGGTTTTATATCCTTGTTCTTTCTTGTTAATGTTTAAGACCTTTCTCATTAACCATATCTTTTAAACTTTAAGTACAAGTGAGCTCTCTAGAAAGAGCTTTTTGTTTGTAGATAGATTAGATTTGGGAGCAGCATTGATTTTGCTGTAAATTGACAACTTCACATGAAACTTGGAACAAATTTACTGATTTTTAAAAAAAAAATGTTTACCTTTTTTTGAAAAATATTAATAGAAATTCTAAACATGTAGGACTAGTCTTGACATTTGAAGAATCTAGTGAATACCTTCTGTGCAGTATTTTTTCTAGAAATGTACTTACCAGTCAATTCAGTACAGCCAATAATTCTAAGGTCTAAACAGTTTATGAGAGGAATTACCCATACCTGTGGCTTTTAGTGGCATTCTGTGGCGAAAGGCAAATGATTTTGTCTTTCTGAAATTTCAAATGTGAATAAATTTTAATGATAAATAGGCCAGCAATAGGGTTGCAGTTTTTACAAACTGTTTTCATTTTACAAAGCTTATCAGTTTTTGTTAAAATACAAAAAATTAAAAAGTTCTGTAAAAATTACAAGAGATTAGTAATAATTGACTTTATAAGACCTGCTGATCACTATTACTACTTTAGTTTTTCATCTTGAATTGAGTAATTTGAAAAGTACTGTGATTTATATAATGTTAACAGAAGGATGGATGCAGTTGCAAGAAATTTGTTGTTTTTGCTATATGGTTCTAGAATCTTCATGTTAAAAAAAATGCTTGTTTTAGGAGGGTCTGTAGTAGCAAACTCATTACCACCATTGCCCACCTGCAGGGGCCAAGCCTCACAAGCAGTGAAGCAGGTCTTTAGGTTTCTCCGTTTCTCCTTTTCTGTTTCCCTCTCCCTTCTCAATTTTTATCTATCCTCTAAAATAATAAAAATAATGAGAGAAAAAAATAAGGAGAGAGAAAAACAAAAAGGAAAATGGCTACCAGTGCAGACATTGAGCCCCAGTGATAACCCTGGTCATTAAAATAACAAGCCTTTAGGGAGTTGGGAGGTAGTAGTGGGTTAAACGCATGTGGCGCGAAGCGCAGGGGCTGGCTTAAGAATCCTGGTTTGAGCCCCTGGTTCCCCACCTGCAGGGGAGTCGCTTCACAGGCAGTGAAACAGGTTTGCAAGTGTCTGTCTTTCTCTCCCCCTCTGTCTTCTTCCCCTCCTCTCTCCATTTCTCTCTGTCCTATCTAACAATGACGATGACATCAATAACAACAACAATAACTACAATAACAATAAAAAAAAACAAGATAAAAAGAAAAAAATAAATAAAATAAAAAGCCTTTGGTCCCTATCTATGGGGGCAAACTTCACGAGTGAGGAAGCAGTGCTCTCTCTCTAACTTCCTCACCCCTCTTGATTTCTCTCTGTATCTGCCCAGCAAACAAATAAATAAATAAATAAATAAATTCTAATGTACTGACTTTACATTAAAGCAAATTACTACTTTATTCTGCAGGATACCCTTAACAACTTAAATAGTAAATCCTGCTTATACTCAGTTACCAATAAATATTTAAATGGCTAAAAAAAAAAACCTTTATCGTGAGGACTGGCAGGTATAGTTCAATTCAACTTGACATGTATGAAATGATTTAATTTCTCATACTACTTATGCCAAAGCTGAGTGGTGGTAAGGTCTTTCTCTATATCATAAAAAAAAAAAACCTTTTAATTTGTTACTTGAAAGAAAGTTCAAGCAAGTTGTGCTACTATGTTTATACAGTGGATAATCACATTAATTAAAAAAAATACTTGAATAAAAACACATTGTAGTTTGTCACATGTTCAAAGATAAAAAATTTTAATTTATAATAGATGAGTTCACTTATGTCTACATTGTTAATAATAATCAGTATTATAAAATACTGTTTAAATCATTGTATGTTTACTTTTATAATTATGATAGTTGATATTTATATAATAGTATTAGAATATTTTCTCTGTTAAAGTGTATATTGTTGCATAAATTTTCATGAATGTACTTAAGTATGTAGTATACACATCATTTTAAGTATCCTGGTAGAAATGCTACAACTTATCAAAATATTTTATTGATAACAAATATTAGGTTTACTACACATGTATAAATACACGTGGAAAAAAACCAGGGGGGCTGGACGGTAGCACAGCGGGTTAAGCACACAGTGCAAGGTCCAGTTCAAGGATCCTGGTTCGAGCCCCTGGCTACCCCACCTGTAGTGGGGTCACTTCACAAGCGGTGAAGCAGGTCTGCAGGTGTCTTTCTCTTTCCCCTCTGTCTTTACCTCCTCTCTCGATTTCTCTCTGTCCTATCCAACAACAACAACAATAGCAATAACAATAATAACAGCAACAATGATAAACAAAAGGGGCAACAAAAGCAAAAAAAAAAATAGCCTCCAGGAGCAGTGGATTCATAGTGCAGACACTGAGCTCCAGTGATAAACCTGGAAGCAAAAATAAATAAGTAAATTAAATAAGTACACGTGTATTAGTTATTAAGGTAAGAATTCTGTTGGCTAATGCTTTCTCATCATCTCATGTTAAACATTCCAATTTGACAGGAGTATTGGACCATAGTGACCTGAATAAATTTCACATATTTTACAAACAGTCATTTTTAAAAAGTCGGAACATTGTTTTTAGATAGTTTGCTAATGTAGAATAATGGTCACGTTTTGTATTTACATTATCATGAAGGTTTATCATGAAGGAATAATTCAGAATCTTAATAATCTTTGAATTCCTTACAAATTCTGTAGCTCATTTGATGAGTACAGTTCAGAACTTAAATCTGGAAGATTGGAGTGGAGTCCTGTGCACAAGTCAGAAAAATTTTGGAGAGAAAATGCTGTGAGACTAAATGAGAAGAATTATGAGCTCTTGAAGTAAGTTTTAAATTCAAACATATATATATATATTTAAAAATATTTTTATTTATTTATTTTGTTTTTATAGTTATTATATTTTTACTGGACCACTGCTCAGCTCTGGTTTATGGTGGTGCGGGGATTGAACCTGGGACCTCAGAACCTTGGGCCTGAGTCTATTTGTATAACCATTGTGCCTCTCCCCTACCCTACCTATATTCTTGTCAGTATGTTTTTGTTAGTTTTAAAAATATTTCCTTTTACTTTCCACTTTAGTATCTTGTTACTAATATTAAATTTCTCATATTATCCTGTCTGGATTATTTTTCTTGCAAGTTTATGAGTATCAGCTCTAGATTTTACATATGAATGAAACTATCTAATAGTTGTCTTTCATCTCTTTAAGGTTTCATAGGTTTTAATTTTATGGTTCCTTTAGTTATGCCCTTTAACCTTTGTGTGACTGTCATTTCTATGAATAACCAGAAGTAATTGTTTGTGGCAGTTGAGTTTTATGCTTATGCGATGAGTTCAGAGTTTTTTTGTTAGCTTTTATTACTATGCATTTTTGCATGGACATGATTTAAAGGTGGACCATACTAGTACTGCCTTTCAAATTAGTTGATAAAATACAGAAGAGATCTTTTTTCTGCTACAAGCAACAAGAACAAAAACACCACTTTTTTTTTTTTTTTTTTTTTAACCAGAGCACTGCTTTGCTCTGATATGGTGGTGCAGGGGATCGAACCTGGGACTTTGGAGCCTCTGGTTGGAGAGTCTCTTTGCATAACCATTATGCTATCTACCCCTGCCCACCACTTTTTTTTTAATCTGTGGAACACTGTACTGACATCAGACTTTGGCCTGTTTTCCAGGTAATTCCAAACATAGCAAGTATGTGATATAAGTTCATTTATTTTTTTTCTTTATGACTTTTGAATGTGATAGCATTCCAAAAATACTTTGTAATCTTGTATGCTATAATTTTGAAATAAGTATCTATTTTGAATTAGAAAATGACTCTAAAATATAAGAAACCATATCAATGATAAGCGAAAAGAAAAAGCCTAGGGAACAAACTCATTTTTAAAATTGAGGAAAAACATTGTGAAAGAGACCTAGAACAAATTGGTGGAATGATCCATTAGAAAAATAATGTCAATTCTATTTTGGGCTGCCATGATTACATTTCTAGGAAATATCAGAGTCAGAATTCACATTTGCTCTTTTTCCAAAGCTATGATATATTGTTCTCATGATCCCATTAGAGTATCTGGCAGAGTTTCAGCTTGTGGTTAATGTAGTGATACAGATTTGGATTATGATTATGATTAGTGAATCTGTTGTTAACAACTGTATTCTGAGATGACCTGGAAGGAGTGCTCTTGCTGCTTACCATAGATTCTGTCTCTCTTTTGAACATGTTAGTTTTGAACATGTAGATTGAACTTTAAATAAGGAACTAGAAAGCATACTTATAATAGGCTTAAAAATAATAAAGATACTTTTATTGTTACTGAAGCTCTTCAGCAGACTTAAATGGACTGAAAGAATAATCATTGAAAAAAATTCTGTATTAACAAAGAAAGGGAAAAATACAGTATGCAACTTACACTAGCTATGGTCTATTGTAGCCAATCCAAGGAATTTAAAGGGAAAGGCATAGGAGGTCGGAAGGGGCCTTGGACCCAGTGGTAGAGAAAGATGTCAGTTGGTAGTGGGTGTAGTACACAAATGCCTGTCACTGTCAAATAAGAAATTGTCTTGCAAACATTGTTTCCCCCAGTTAGATCATTAAAACTTATTTATTTTCTTTTATTAATATAACAATTAAAATTTACTAGTGACTTAATATTGATTTACAAAATTATGAGATAATGGGTGTAATTCTACATCTTTCCCACCACCAGAGTTCTGTGTCATTTCTGCATTTTTTTAAGATTCAATTATCAATCTAAAATCTCCATAATTCTTTCTGATTCTAAAGCTCTCAGAGTCTCTGAGACTGTGCTTTTCAAATGTTAATGGAGACTTTATCAAAATGCATATTTTAGATTGGGTTGTGACTCGTGCTTCCAGGTGATGCTGGTTTGTAGCTTTTGTTCTATTCTCTTAAAAAAAAAATGATGGAACCTTGATGAGGACTGTATAAACTTTGTATGTAGCCCTGGATAGACTACTCATTTTTATGATGTTTATCCATGAACATGGGATATCTTTCTTCTTCTTTGTATCTTTTTCTGTTTTCTTGAATAGTGACTCATAATTTTAAGTATAAAAGATTGTCATTTCTTTTGTTATGTTTATTCCTAGATATTTTATTATTTTATCTTTTAAAATATTTATTTATCCCCTTTTGTTGCACTTGTTTATTATTGTTATTGTTGTTGTTATTGATGTTGTTGGATAGGACAGAGAGAAATGGAGAGAAGAGAGGAAGACAGAGTGGGTGAGAGAAAGATAGACACCTGCAGACCTGCTTCACTGCTTGTGAAGCAACTCTCCTGCAGGTGGGGCCCCGGGGGCTCAAACTGGGATCCTTATGCTGGTTTGGGCTTTGCACCACCTGCGCTTAATCCGCTGCACTACCACCTTCCTTCCTTCCTTCCTTCCTTCCTTCCTTCCTTCCTTCCTTCCTTCCTTCCTTCCTTCCTTCCCCTCTCTCTCTCTTTTCTTTTCTTTTCTTTTCCTTTCTTTTCTTTTCTCTTTTCTTTTCTTTTCTTTTCTTTTCTTTTCTTTCTTTCTTTCAGATTTTATTTATTTATAAATGAGAAAGATAGCAGGAGAAAAAGAACCAGACATTCCTCTGGTACATGTTATGCCGGGGATTGAATTTAGGACCTCATGCTTAAGGGTCCAGTGCTTTATCCATTGCATCACTTCCCGGACCACTTTTTTTTTTTCTTCTGTTATAGTGAGTGGGACAAATTTCTGGATTTCTTCTACTACTGACTTAGTGTTTGCATAACTTTTGTATATTAATTTTGAAGTCTGATACCTTACTGTATTGCTTAATAATTTCCAGGAGCTTCCTGCTAGATTTTTTAAGGTTTTTATATGTATATTATTATATCATCTGCAAATAGGGAGAGTTTAACTTCTCTTCCAATCTATATCTCTTTAATTCCTTTCTTCTGCCTGATTGCTATAGCAAGAAATTCTGACACTATGTTGTATAGTAATGGTGATAGTGGGCAGCCCTGTCTAGTATCTGATAAGTAGAAAGACTTCCAGTTTCTCATCATTGAATATGTTGTTGGCTATAGGTTTGCTGTAAATGAACTCCACTATCTTCAGGAATTTTCCATCTATTTCTACTTTTTGTAGTGTTTTGATGCTGAAGGGATGTTGAATTTTGTCAAAGGCTTTCTCTGCATCTATTGAGATAACTATGTGGGTTTTGGTCTTGCTTTTACTGATATGGTGAATCTCATTTATTGATTTATGTATATTGAGCCATCCTTGTATCCCTGGGATAAGCCCCACTTGGTTATGATGTACAGTCTTCTAAGAATTTTTTTTTATTGATTATCTTTATTTATTGGATAGAGATAGCCAGAAATCAAGAGGGAATGGGTTGATGAGAGAGAGAGGGAAGGAGGGAGGGAGGGGAGGAGGGAGAGAGAGAGAGAGATTGACCGACTGACCTGCAACACTGCTTCACTACTCGCAAAACTTTCTCCCTACAGGTGGGGTCCATCGGCTTGAACCCAAGTTTGTGTGCACTGCAGTGTGTGTGCTCAGTGGGTTGTGCCACCACCTGGCCCTGATGTACATTCTTTTTAATATACTGTTATATGCTGTTCGCTAGAATTTTTTTTCAGTATGTTAGCATCTACATTCAGGAGAAATATTGGTCTGTAGTTTTCTTTTTTTGTATGTCTGCTTTTGCTATCAGGGTGATGTTGGCTTCATAGAAGGTAGAAGGAAGTATTCTTATGTCTTTAATATTTTGCAAGAGCTTAAAAAGTGTAGACGTTAACTCTTCCTTGAAGGTTTTGTAGAATTCATTTGTAAAACTTTCTGGACCCTGGACTTTTATTTATTGTTAGAAAGGTTCTTGATGACTTTGAATTTCTTTGACTGTGATTGCTTGCTCATGTTTTCTAGTTCTTCTTGGTTGAATTTGGAAGTTTATATATTTCTAGAAACTTCTCCATTTCTTCCAGGTTCTCTAGTTTGGTGATATATAGTTGTTCATGGGCTTACTTTTAAATTGTTCTAAGAGTTAATGAAATCTTGAGCATGTTTGACAAATTAAGCAATTAAAAAATAAAATTATGTGTATGTTTCTACATCTTTGTATCTAAGTTTTATCAGTTAGCCTAGCCAAATCATTCAGACACTCATGAAGCACACAGAGTTAAAGTGAAAAAGATGTTTATAGACACAGCTGTACTTGCATCATATAAAGTTAATTACGTGTGTCATCATACTAAACTTGTTCCTCTCCAACACAGTCTTTTTCGATTACTGTGGCTTAGAGTCTCTTAAAATGAATGTTTTTGGCGATGATTTTCTCACTGAGCTTCAGTTTTTCTCTCTGTAAAATAAGTTGTAGGGGTTAGATAAAACAGGAAATCTGAAACTGCTTGTATATAAAGTCATTGTTATCATCAAGGAGAAATCAGTTATTTTCAGTATGGAAGGGAAAAGTCCAGACTTTTCAATGTAGTCTCCACCCTCTTGCCTTTTCTTTTAGTTATTCTTAAGATAGTGTACAGACATCTTTGGGGAAGTATGAAAATTTTTTGGTGGGTTATAATTTTAGCGATAAAATTGCTAGATTGAATGTGCTGTGTGTTTTAAATTCCATTAGGAGCTGTCAAAAATGGTTTTCTCAAGTGCCGTCACCATTATGCACTTAAATATTCATTCATTTTTTTTTTTGTCAACAACTATTTTCTTTACTACCACTTTCTTGAGAAATATTGATTCACGTGTATGTTATCTCCGGGGTACGGTTCCATATCACCCTGAGCCGGGTGTCACTGCACCTTCCCCTCTACCCAGCCATCATTCTTCTCTGCCATAAGGCACTGGATTCCCAGCCCACCCTCACGTACCTTTGACTGTTGTTGGAGATTTGGGTTTTTTCCTACTTTGAGAAATTACAAATAGTGCTACCACGAACCTAGGCAGGCACAGGTGTCTTTGGATAGGTGTTTTTGTGTTCTTTAGATAAATCCCTAGGAGGATTGCTGGGTCATGGCCATTTTTAATGTTCTGAGGAATCTCCAGACTGTTTTCTACAGGGATGGAATCAGTTTACATTTCTTCCAACGGTGTAAAAATATCCCCTTTTCTCCTCATCTTTACCAGAATTTGAAGTTTCTCTTTGTTTGAAGTATGGCGCTTTATAGGTGTGAGATGCTGTATCATTGTCTTGATTTGCATTTCTCTGGTAATTGGTGACTTTAAGTATCTTTTCATATGCTTGTTTGTCTTCTGAATATCCTTTTTAGTCCTTCCCCTTTTTAAAATTTGTTGTTGTTATTGTTGCTGCTGAATCTTTGAATTCTTTATACTGATAAATTTTGGCTATTAACCCTTTTCTTTCTATTTTGATGATGGTTCGTTGAGCAGAAGCTTTTCAGCTTGACATAGTCTCATTGATCTATTTTTTGCTTTTGCTTTCCTTGCTATTGCCAACAACTACTGACTATTTTTAGTGTGGTCAGTACTATTTATTCTGGGTGTTGCATGTACAATGGCAAATTGGACAAAATGACTATTTTCATTAAAGTAAATATATAGTGGCTGTTGGTGATTAGTTCTATGAGAAATGAATAAGGAAGAAAGGATAGAGAATGCAAAGGGGAGAATATTATCACTGGAAGTTTCTAAGTCAGAAGTAACATTTGAGCTGAAAATTAAAATTCAGTACTGTTTTGGGCCCAATTCACTAAATTAAGGTTACATTTTAAAACCTAAAATTCTTTTTCAGAACTTAATTTTGTCATGAGAGCAACCAAATGATAGTTCCATATGTTTTTTTAATTGTTTGTATTTGTGGTTAGTATTAGGTTACAATATTGTAAGATTACAGTATATAGTTCAACACCACACCCACCACCAGAGTTCTGTATCTCCACCAGCTCACCCCCCAAAAACGATCACTACAGTTCTCATAAGTCTTACAAACACTATGCTTGCTTCATCTTCTCCCATCCCCCCATTCATGCGTATCAGTTTTCTAGATTCCACATTAAGTGACACCATCTGGCTCCACCTGTTTTAGTTAAAAAATATATTTTTTGTTTATTCTATGTTCTTTTGTGTGTTGTCAGGCATTAAACCCAGCGCCTATCGTATGCAAGTACATGCTATATAACTAAGCCGCCTCCCTGGCTTCACTCATACACTGTAATACTCTGGAAGGTTTTTATGCAACTGTATCAAGTGAATGGTCACTGCTGGCATATTGAAAAGCAATTAAAAAATATGCTAGTTTCCTACCTGGCCTAGCGAAAACCACTTGCTCTGCTTACAGTTATGCTTAACTTGTAGATTGAGTTGAAAGAAGTTTTCATTTTTGTGTTTGAGAGCTATTTCCACTCATGAGGAAGGAGTCCCTTCCCAAAAGATTTGGTTCTGAGCAGTGTAGCCTCACTTTCTTCACTCCCCAGGACACATGCATTCTTGGGTGAAATGAACCCTCTCCCTTGTGGGCCCTCCTGGAGGCAGGAGTCTGTGGGGTGTAGCTTTAGGCTTCTAATAGAGAACCTTTCTAATAGAGAACCGACCTGTGCTGGATTAGCACAGTCAACGGCCAAGCCTTTCCCGCTACGAGACAAGTTCTCAATATCTTCCCGCACAGTCATCACCGCCCAGCTATCATCCACATTGGTCTCCAGCTCCCACTGATTCTGTGCTCGGAGAAACTAAGATGGAACTTTCGGAAAGCAAACTGGCGTCTGTTCAGTGATCTTACCAACAAATCTATTCCTGCAATTCCAATTAACTCTATCCCCTCTGAAGATCCCTACAGGCGCTTCCGCCAAGCCATCTTCAAAGCAGCTTCCCAAGCCATTCCTCGTGGGAGACGTGCTAACTGTATGCCTTGTCTTGATGCTGAATGCGAGCAACTACTAAAGCAGTATGATGAGTCGGGCGACCCAGATGTGGCTGACCATCTCATTGCCTCCCTGGATGCAGCACGCCAAGCCCGCTGGCAACAACTCACGGAAAGTCTGAACTTCACCCACTCAAGTAGGAAGGCCTGGAAGCTTCTTCATAGTCTGGGTGCTGGTAGCCAACCCCCTCCCGTCTCCCATCCTCCCGTATCTCCAAACTCAGTGGCCAGTCACCTAACTCAAGTTGGACGTGCTAAGATCGACCCAGTCTGGAAAAGAGAAATTTCCCATGAGTGGTCATCCCACTTCCGTTTATCTTGTCCATCTCCAAAACTCTCTCCCTTTACACTGTCTGAACTGGAAGACGCTTTGAAGAGGGTTAAACCGGGAACAGCTGCTGGCTATGATAACATCACCCCAGAACTCATTCTTAACCTGGGTCCCGCGGCAAAGAAGTGGCTCGCTTCATTCCTGTCCCACATCTTGGAATCTGAGTCTATGCCCAAAGTTTGCCGTCGTGCGAAGATTATAGCGGTTTTGAAACCAAAGAAAGACCCAACACTGGCCGCCAGCTGTAGACCAATCTCTCTCCTCTCTGTGTGTTACAAATTCCTTGAGAGGCTGCTTCTGTCACGTATTTCTCCTCTTACAGAGAAATTCCTATCACCCGCCCAAGCTGGTTTCTGCCCAGGAAGATCTACCTGCGAACAAGCCCTGGCCCTCTCAACTTACATTGAAAATGGATTCCAGAAGAATTTAAAGACGGGTGCTGTCTTTGTTGATCTCACAGCAGCCTATGACACGGTCTGGCACTGTGGTCTCCTAGTCAAGATCTCAAGATGCCTGCCTCCATGGGTGGCCAACACTATACGTTTCTTTTCCAAAACAGAAGATTCCGGGTGCATCTGGGTGACAAGTCTAGCAGATGGAGACCTGTCTCAAGTGACCTCCCCCAGGGCTCTGTTCTGGCTCCTACGCTATTTAATATATATATATATTTTATTGTTGTAGTTATTATTGTTGTTGTCGTCGTTGTTGGATAGGACAGAGAGAAATGGAGAGAGGAGGGGAAGACAGAGAGGAGGAGAGAAAGATAGATACCTGCAGACCTGCTTCACCGCCTGTGAAGCAACTCCCCTGCAGGTGGGGAGCCGGGGTTCGAACCGGGATCCTTATGTCGGTCCTTGTGCTTTGCGCTACCTGCACTTAACCCACTGCGCTACAGCCCGACTCCCCCGCTATTTAATATTTACATCAATGACCTCCCAGAAACTTCTTCAAGGAAGTTCATCTACGCCGATGACATCTGCTGTGCAACTCAGGCATCCAAGTTCGACATCCTCGAGGAAACACTCACGAAAGACATGTCTCTGATATCTGATTACTGTAAAAAATGGCGACTAATCCCTAGCACTGCAAAAACAGTATCATCTGTTTTCCATCTACACCATGCCTCGTCCTCGCGTGAGATTAATGTGCAGCTTGGCGATACGAGAATCCGGCATGAAGCCCAGCCAGTCTACCTTGGCATTACTCTCGATCGCACTCTGTCATTTCACGAACATCTCATAAAAACTGCAGCAAAGGTGGGCGCGAGGAATAACATCATTGCAAGACTGGCCAGCTCCTCATGGGACGCGAGCGCTTCCACACTACGATCATCATCTCTGGCATTATGCTATTCCACTGCAGAATACTGTGCCCCAGTATGGTCCCATAGCCCCCATGTCCACTTGGTCGATTCCAAATTATATTCCTCCATGAGGATCATTTCTGGAACCATCCGTTCCACCCCGGTTCCATGGCTGCCAGTTCTTAGCAACATCGCCCCGCCAGATATTCGTCGGGATGCAGCATCATCTAAGTTCATTTCCCACGTCTACGCTCGACCGGACCTGCCAATATACGCGGATATCTTCGCCCACCCTGTCCAACGCTTGACGTCTCGTCACCCAATCTGGTCCCCTACGCCTACACTGAACTTCTCTGTTCCAGTCTCTTGGAAACAGAGTTGGCAGTCAGCTGAGGTAAAGAACAAACACCTCATCACAGACCCCTGCAAGCGTCAACCCGGCTTTGACCTAGCACGTTATGATTGGGCCCTCCTCAATCGCTATGGAACAGGCCATGGCCGGTGCGCCGCTATGTTCCATCGCTGGGGAGCCAGAGACGACCCGAACTGCCCCTGCAGCTACAGACAGACTATGACCCACATAGTCAACGACTGCCACCTCTCCAGATTCAAAGGAGGTCTCGAAACTTTACATCAGGCTTAACCTGATGCTGTTGACTGGCTACGGAAGAAAGGCAAATGCTAGAAGAAGAAGAAAACCTTTTCTGCTGGGGGGGGAGGTGGTTGGCTCCTATTCTCAGAAGTACACTCCAGTCTCTAACAAAAGTTTTACTTGTGTGTATGTTGCTCTGGCCAAGGTACTAAGGACAAGGGCTCAGGATTGTGAATTTGGAACTTCACTCTTTCAGAAAATCTACTTGCTATTAATGGATTTCGTTGTATTTGTGAAGTTCATCTTAAAGTTTCTTTGTGAAAGTTAAGAGCAGGAGACAGGGGAATTGTGTGTGCTCAGTGCTTGGCTTAATCTTGATCACAGCTGAAAGTAATTTGTTCCTGATACTAACAATTTACATATGTTTTATTTTCAAAATATGATCGGCATGAATCTACTGGTATTTTATATTAAACTAACATTTACTGAATTTCTAGTTGTCTCTTACAGAAAAGGAAATCCTTGACTTGTTTTTTAGTTGTCATTTTATTGTGTGTGTGTGTGTTGGGGGGGGGGTTGATGGTTTACAGTAAGAGTAAGACCCTAGGTCTTTTTTCACCTTCATGCACCAAGGCTCCAAAAGCCCCCACCCCCTCCTCTGCCCTCTTCCTCAGTAGTCCTTTCCTCTGGTGCAGTACACCACATCCAGAGTCTTACTTTGTGATTTCCCTTTCTGTCCCTGATATTATGAGAACCCTGCATGACATTTGAATCTGAAGGTATCCTGTTACACATGTATAGAGGTTTGAAGACTGCTCATTCATGGTAATATATATATATAGCAAGATATGTAGAAAGCATGTATAGACCTCTTTTTTCAAGAAGATAATATGCATATCTGTCCTCTATAGAAGAATCAGAGCCAGTCGCTTATTGTTTTAAATTCATTTCAGAATTTTGACGAAACTTCTGGAGGTGTCAGATGACCCACAAGTCTTAGCTGTTGCTGCTCACGATGTCGGAGAATATGTGAGGCATTACCCACGAGGCAAACGGTGAGAGAAAAACCGGTACTTCTCTTCCAGTTTTCTAAAACACAGCATAGGATCACAACTAGTATACTTGCCAAATTAAAATAGATTAGCAGAAAAGTTAATGGATTGAGCAACATTAAGATTACCACAATAATGGGAATTCTGTTAAACCTGATTAAAAATGGGTAGAATAAAAATATGTGCTCTTGGGGGCCGGGCAGTAGCACAGCGGATTAAGTGCATGTGGTGAGAAAAGCAAGGACCAGTGCAAGGATCCTGGTACAAGCCCCTGGCTCCCCACCTGCGGGGGTAAGGGGGGGTCACCTCACAAGCGGTGAAGCAGGTCTGCAGGTGCCTATCTTTCTCTCCCCCCTCTCTGTGTTTCCCTCCTCTCTAGATTTCTTTCTGTCCTATCCAACAACAATGACAACAATAATAACAACAACAGTAACGATAAACAGCAAGGGCAACAAAAGGGAAAAAATGGCCTCCAGGAGCAGTGGATTCATAGTGCAGGCACCGAGCCCCAGTGATAACCCTGGAGGTAAAAAAAAAAAAAAGATACCCTCGTATAACATTGTTTTAGTAGCTAGCACAGATCACATTAGAAATTTCATGTTCAGGGATTTGTTGCTTCTTTGTTTATATGATTTAATTCTTTAAAAAAATTAGTATCTTTATTTATTAGATAAAGCCAGAAATGCAGTGGATAGGAGAGAGGGAGAGAGACAGAGAGAAACCTGCAGCCCTGTTCACCACTTGTGAGGACCAGGGGCTCGAACCCAGGTCCTTGCACACTGTAACATGTGCACCCAACCAGGTGTGCCACCACCCAACCCCTATATGATTTAATTCAATAGCTATCTTGTAGTCACTGGCTATTCTTTGCATGTTATTTGTAGAGAGGACTAAGACATTTTAATTGAGCACAGTAGTCTCAAATGCATAAAAGGAAATATATTCACTATAAATGGAAGTTACAGTAGGTACATAATGCTGGAATTATTTTTTATGATATTGAAGAGAGAAACTGTGGAAGGAGACTGGTATGACTGTACAAAGCTAGTAATGTTGCCTTTCATTAGCAATAAAAAGATAGGCTTTTTTCTTCTGCAAAGAATAAATCTCTGTGCCAGTATTATATAGATGGGAAACACATTAGGACAAAAAGGCTTTGGTTTGAATTGTTAGCACTCTGTTAATTGGTTTCTTAATCAAGAAAATAGAGATCGTGTGAGAACTAGAGGGGTTAAGCTATGCACAGTGTTTAATACAGTGCTAGTAGATGCAGAGTAAGTATACTAAGTTTTTACTTTATTTTTTAAATTAAAAATTTTTTTAAAAATATTTATTTAATTTATTTATTCCCCTTTTATTGCCCTTGTTTTTTTTTTAATTGTTGTAGTTATTATTGTTGTTGTCGTTGTTGGATAGGACAGAGAGAAATGGAGAGAGGAGGGGAAGACAGAGAGGAGGAGAGAAAGATAGACACCTGAAGACCTGCTTCACCGCTTGTGAAGCGACTCCCCAGCAGGTGGGGAGCCGGGGTTCGAACTGGGATCCTTATGCTGGTCCTTGTGCTTTGCGCCACCTGCACTTAACCCGCTGCGCTACAGCCCGACTCCCAAGTTTTTACTTTATTATTTTTTGAATATTTATTCCCTTTTGTTGCCCTTGTTGTTTTATTGTTGTAGTTATTATTGTTGTTGTTATTGATGTCATTGTTGTTGGATAGGACAGAGAGAAATGGAGAGAAGAGGGGAAGACAGAGAGGGGGAGAGAAAGATACCTGCAGACCTGCTTCACCGCCTGTGAAACAACTCTCCTGCAGGTGGGGAGCCAGGGGCTTGAACCAGAATCCTTATGCTGGTCCTTGCGCTTTGCGGTACCTACACTTAACCCACTGCGCTACTGCCCAACTCCCTATTAGTTTTTTAACCAGAGCACTGCCCAGCTCTGGCTTTTTTGGTGGTGCAGGGGATAGAAAGACTTTGGAGCCTAGGGCATAAGAGTCTCTTTGCATAACCATTATGCTACCCCGTGCCCTACTTTATTATTGTTATTACTATTATTATCAGTTTTCCTCCAGGGTTATTGCTAGGGCTCAGTGCCAGCACTACGAATCCACTGTTCCTTTGGCCATTTTTTTTTTTTTAAGGGGGACAGGACGGAGTGAAATTGAGAGGGTAAGGGAAGATAGAGAGGGAAAGAGAAAGACATCTGAAGACCTGCTTCACTGCTTGTGAAGAGACCCCCCCTGTCTGTAGGTGGGGAACCAGGGGCTCGAACTGGGGTCCTTGCATAGGTCCTTGTGCTTGGTACTCTGTGTTTAACCCAGTGTGCCACCGCCTGTCCCCCTTTATTTTATTTATTAATTATTATTATTATTATTTTTATTTATTTAAAAAAGGAGACATTGACAAAACCACAGGATAAGAGGGGTACAACTCCACACAATTCCCACCACCAGATCTCTGTATCCCATCCCCTCCCCTGGTAGCTTTCCTATTCTTTATCCCTCTGGGATTATGGACCCAAGGTCATTGGGATGCAGAAGGTGGAAGGTCTGGCTTCTGTAATTGCTTCCCTGCTGAACATGGGCGTTGACAGATCGATCCATACTCCCAGCCTGCCTCTCTCTTTCCCTAGTGGGGTGGGGCTCTGGAGAAGCAGAGCTCTAGGACACATTGATGAGGTTGTCTGTCCAGGGAAGTCTGGTTGGCATCATGCTGGCATCTGGAAACTGGTGGCTGAAAAGAGAGTTAACATACAAAGCCAAACATATTGTTGACCAATCATGGACCTAAAGGCTGGAATAGTGCAGATGAAGTGTTGGGGGTACTCACTGCAGACTCTTGTGTACTTCTGCTTTCAGGTATATTTTGCCCTAGTTTATGGATATGTGTGAACATATGCTCTATCTCACAGAACCTAGTGTATATCTAGGTTTTGGGACTTTTGTGAACCACCTGGAATGGAATTAGAGAATACTATGAAAGGAAAGGTCTCACCTGAGTAATGAAGCTGAAGGGTTGTCATTCCACACCTGAAGTCTCTGGACACAGTCTGAAGTGAAGCAGGCTAAGGTGGTACTTGTTGCATTGATTAGGTTGGGATCGGCAGATGCAATATCATTTGGTATGAATTGAGAGAAGCATACAGGAAAGTGCGTCCCACCCTAGAGGTTCCAGGACTGGGGGAAATATAGGCTCTATAGTGGAAATGTGAGATTCCTGTTGTCGTAGGGTTCAAGAAGACAAGAGATAGTTATTATTATAATCACATTATTTGGTATTTGGGTTAACTTTGAAAAATCTCTTTGTTAGGATTTGCTGTATAATACCCAACATCACCATAACCAGAGCACCTCTCAGCTCTAGCTTATGGTGTTTGGGGACCTCAGCATCTCAGAGAGTAAGAAAGTCTTTTTGCATAACCACTATGCAGTGTCCCTGGTCCACCTCAATAAGTTTTATCTACCTCTGTTATTAGTAATACTGACATTTTATATTCATCAAAGCTATCTGTAAGGGAGAAACAATATGTATATTATTTATCATAAAGTAGTGTCATATAAAAGCAGAACTTCTTAAAATGTGAAAAAAAGCTAGCAGAGCCATAGTTTTAGTTGTCTACATTCTCAAATACTTAATGACTTCTTTGTCCTTATAGTTATGAATATTTAAGCATCATAAATCATATCAATGGCTGCGTAGAGGAGCATCTTGTAAAGCAGAGGAATTGCCTTTCCCCCCCCCCCCCCCCAGGTGTCTGTGGAGTGTCTGGAATGTCTGTGTGTGTGTGTGTGTGTTTGATCTTTGCCTTGTTTTTTTTCTGTTTGATTTATAATAACTCAGGCTGCTTTGTACTGGTAGATTTTGGCAATCCTGATTCCAAAATTATGACAATTTGATTTGTAGTAGAATTTGCCAGTGCTGTGGAAAGAAAGGAATCTGTTGAGTTAGACTTGAATTTAGAAAAGCAAAGCCCACTTTTGGATTCAGATAGGAGAAAGTGGTTGCCATTTAGTCCCATTTGGAATGAAGTGGATTTTTTCCATTGGTATTTCTTCTGGGTTGAAATAAGGACCATGCACAATTCTTGAACTCCATGTGATGAACAGTTGTGCAAAATGTAACATGGTAACTTCTAAATTTGGAGGCATGGATCTGCCCCAGAGTTGCAGCTCTTTTTGGGATCAAATGAGGTAAGAAATATTAGATAACTAGCATATTTCAAACTTCTCAAGATATTGATACTTATTTGGAGGAAAGGAAAGCCAAACCAAACCAAACTAAACTAAACAGAGCATTTTGTTCTGATCCAGCACTAGGTGACCTGGTCTTGCATTGAGCTTTAGTTGAGAAGTACTTCAGAAGTCTGATGACAGAGAGACAGGTACGTAAGTTTTAGTACAAAAGAGCTTAGGCATCATCTCGTGAGACACATAGTGGCCATGCAAAAATATTTTGCTTCCTGAGATTCCAGTGTCTCAGGTTCAGTCCATAGTACCACCATAAGCCAGAGATGAGTGGTGGTCTGATAATAATAGTAACAACAACAACAACAACAACAACAACAATAATAGTAATAAATCCAAAGAGCTAAAGGAGGCATAAGAAACTCTGTAATAGTAAAAATAAAAAATCAGATTTGAGGCCAGGCAATGGTGCACCTGGTTGAGTGCACACATTATAGTGCACAAGGACCTAGGTTCGAGCCCATGCTCCCCAGCTGCAGGGGGAAAGCTTCACAAACGGTGGAGCAGGGCTGCATGTGTCTCTCTCCTTCTCTATATCCCTCTCTCCTCTCAATTTCTCACTGTCTCTACCCAGTAAATAAAAAGATTAAAAAGAGAAAGAAAACAAAATCAGATTCATGCCTCATTTCATATGAAAAGTAAAGTATTAAGAGAGTCTATATTTTTCTTGCAGCATGATTTAAAGTAGCAAACATAATTTTAGTTTAGCTTGAGAAATATATATATATTTTAATATTTTATTTTATAATAAAGAATAGACACAGAGGGAAAGGTACACACACACACGCATGTACACACACACACACACACACACACACACACACACACACACAGAGAGAGAGGAGAGAAACAGCAGACAGACACCAGAGGGGGATAGGGGGAGAGAAACAGCAGACAGACACACTAGAACACTGCTCAGTTCTGGTTTATGGTGGTGCCAGGGATTGAACCTGGGGGGCTTCAGACCCTGCCTTGAAAGACTCTTTTTTTTTTTTTTTTCCCCTCCAGGGTTATTGCTGGGCTCGGTGCCTGCATCATGAATCCACCGCTCCTGGAGGCCATTTTTCCCCCCTTTTGTTGCCCTTGTTGTAGCTTTGTTGTGGCTATTATTATTGCCCTTGTTGACGCAATTTGTTGTTGGATAGGACAGAGAGAAATGGAGAGAGGAGGGGAAGACACAGAAGGGGAGAGAAAGATAGACACCTGCAGACCTGCTTCACCGCCTGTGAAGCGACTCCTCTGCAGGTGGGGAGCCGGGGGCTCGAACTGGGATTCTTACGCCGGTCCCTGCGCTTTGTGCCACATGCGCTTAACCCACTGCGCCACTGCCCGACCCCCCAAGACTCTTAAGTAACCATAATGCTGCCTCCTCAGCTCCCTGAGAAATATAAATAAAAGATCATTTACATTATAGAAACCAGGTGTTGGAAAAGGATGATAGAGGACCTAGTGGGGGTTGTATTGTTATGTGGAAAACTGAGAAATGTTATGCACGTAAAAACTATTGTATTTACTGTTGAATGTAAAACATTAATCCCACAATAAAGGAGAAAATAAAATAAAATAAAAACCAGGAGAGAGACAAGCAAGTCTTTTACAAGGAGAAGGTATCTTGCATACAGGGATGGAAACAGACAAACCTGCCTCTTAGGATTTGTGTCTGTGAATAGATCCTTGGTGCTCGACTTTTCTTGGGTTTCTCATCTTCTGACATTGCTGAAAGTTCTACCTTTTTCTTTGATGAAAATGGCTGCTGGGTGTTTGGTTGCTCACAGGCAGTGCAGTGGCGGGGCTCAGGTGTCACAAGGTGTCTGAGGCTAATGGAAGTCAGGGGCTGTTGCCTAAAGTCTGATAGCAAAATTACAACAATTAGCCTAAATCTGAAATATTAGTGACATCATTAAACATGATAATACATTCATATATAGTGGTAATGGTAATATTTGATGATGGCACGGGGAACTGTTTCTTTATAGTGTGTAATTAGCAAAGCCCCGTTTAAGCTCATTTATTAGGTATGAACCCATCCATAGTTGCTACCTGAAACAAATCAGCTAAAGTGCTACATGTCTCCCATCTGCTGGATTAAAGATGATTTCTGGGACATTCTCCAGTTGTGTATGACAACAGCATTTTCTTCCTTTCTCATTCTTTAAATCATTTTATTGAAGGATTAATGGCTTATAGTACAGTTGACACATGAATGCAGTTTCTCCTCTCTCTCTGACAGGTATCTGCAAAAGACACTCATCTCCAACCTTTCCCACCATCAAGCACCGTCAGAACCCTAACATCTTCTATGCCTCTTTCATTTTCTTCCTGCCCCAGAGTCCTTTGCTTTGGTGCAATATAACACAGCCCTTCTGCATTTTTGTTTATTTGTTTTTTATGTATTTATTTATTTCCCCTTTTGTTGCACTTGTTTTATTGTTGTAGCTATTGTTGTCACTGTTACTGATGTTGTTGTTGGATAGGACAGAGAGCAATGGAGAGAGGAGGGGAAGACAGAGAGGGGAGAGAAAGATAGACACCTGCAGACCTGTTTCATTGCCTGTGAAGCGACTCCCTTGCAGGTGGGGAGCCGGGGGCTCGAACCGGGATCCTTACGCTGGTCCTTGTGCTTTGCGCCATGTGCGCTTAACCCGCTGCGCTACCACCCGACTCCCTGCCCTTCTGCATTTTATCCTGTTTTCCCTGTGTGTCCTTATTTCTTAAATTCCACTTTTAAGTGGGATCATTTGGTGAGAGAAAAGCATTTCCCCCATGTTCTCAGCAGCACCAAGTGCTCTCATTTCTTGTTCACCTACAGAGGGGGAAAATAGTAACTGGTGCTTTTAGTTTATGTCTTGATTACTTACAGATTTACTGGGACTGGTAACTGCTATATTTAAGGTACACATTTTGAAGTTTGCTATTTATTTACATTGTTAATTAGTATATAACATTTTTACCATAATCTGTTACTATGTAGTGAAAATTACCTGTTAATTTGCTGTTGAGGTTTCATTGAGCATTTACTGTGTGTTGGTACCATTTGAGTATTGCATCGTGGAGGTTATATTCCAGGCCTTTGTGGTTTCTTCACTATCCTCATCCTAGAAAGAACTCCCCATTTTAGAAATCTATTAAATATTCTCCTAAATTATCTTTCTCTTTAAAAAAATGTTAAAGATCTTTTCTGTAATTATAAGGAGAACAAAGTTATGTTATTTCTGTGCTTATTGAACTTATAGACTCTACAGAGTGTGTTGCTACAGAAACTTGAAAGCATTTACTTTCTTTTTTAATTCTTTAAAATAAATCTTTTTATTTTACATTTATTTAATAGGACAGAGAAAATTGAGAGGGGAAGGGGGGATAGAGTGGGAGAGAGAGAAAGACATTTACAGCACTGCTTCACCACTCATGAGGCTTCCCCCTGCAGGTTGGGACCAGGGGCTTGAATCCAGGCCCTTATGCATTGCAGTGTGTATGATCAACCAGGTATGGTGCCACCTAGGACAGTGAAAGCATTTACAGTCATGTAAATGGAATCATACATAACTTAACCATTTTTAATGTGTTGTGCAAATACATAATTGTATGATATAATTTATTAGTTATGACTAGAAGGTAAATAGAATTTTATCAACATATTTTAATGTAACTATATTATCCTTTTTAATCTTCAACTATACTAAAAGAAAAAATGACCTTTAAAACAAACAAAAAGTGTTGTGTTATTTAGAATATTTAAAGCTTATTCTAAAATTACATTTCTGTTTCACCAGCTGGTATATTCTCTAAATATTCTTTTAGTGTTGAGATTGCTAATCATGTATTATACTATTCCAAGTCTTTAAGGCTTAACATGGCATTAACTCAATGTGTTTTGAAATGTGGTTATCAGGATTTTTCTTTCTATACAACAGCTAATAAACAAAACACTCAATTTTGGTTCTAAATTAAATCATTTAAATATTCTGGCTTTTAAATGATATCTTAGTCTGCCAACTGGAAAGATTCCATTCTCATGTTTTCAAGCATCTAGGCTTTTAGACATCTGTATAATCTAAAAGTAATTAGTTGCATCTTAAATTTAGGGGACAGAAAATATTTGTTTATCTTATAGCTGTGACTTCACTGGAATGAATGTTGTCCATGCTTTTTGTGAGACCTTTTGGAATCTCTAAGGTAGAAGGCAGTCATCTGTATAGCTTGACAATGAATGTTTAAGTGATAAATGTAATAACCTAAGCTTTCTAAAAAAATTTTTGGCTGGTAGAAGATAGTGTAGGGGTAAGTATAGAGGAAATATTTGAAATCCTTCATTACTTTACAGAGAACTAAGCAGTACATTTTACTTTTTTTTTTTTAATATTTATTCCTTTTTGTTGCCCCTTGATGTCTTTATTATTGTAGTTATTGATATCGTCATTGTTGGATAGGACAGAGAGAAATGGAGAGAGGAGGGGATACAGAGAGGGAGAGAGAAAAATAGACACCTGCAGACCTGCTTCACCACTTGTGAAGTGACTCCTCTGCAGGTGGGGAGCCAGGGGCTCGAACTGGGATCCTTATGCCGTCCTTATGCTTTGCGCCACCTGCGCTTAACCCGCCCGACTCCCACAGTACATTTTTCTGTCAGGAGTACATGGAAATATGAAGCATTTAGAGTACTCAGCATGTATAACAAATGCTGTTATTATTATAATAAAAATGGTAGGTGATCACTTTATTTACTTCTTTTTGTGGAGCTAATATTTCACACATACACTGTTTGATACATGCCCCCTTGCTGCCTTTTCCACTCAGGGGTAGAGATACCACAGCACTGGAACTTCCTCTGGTGCCAAGGCATTCAATCACAATGCATGCACCCTAACCAGTGAGCCATCTTTTAAGCCACTAATAGTGCTGCTGTCTGTGGGTTCAGTGCTAATGAGTCTACACTAAATGAGATATATTTAAACAGAAACATGTGAAGCCAGGCCATATATTCATCAGTTGAAAGAATGTGAGCAGAGGCTTGCAGGAATCTATCTATCCATGTATTTCCCCTAAGGAGTTTCAGTGTGCTCCATCATCATTTCTAGTGACTTTACGTAAACTGTAATTGCCATGAATAGTGAGAATCAACTGTTTCCGCACATTGGAGGTATTCAGAAGGGACCCAGTAAATCACTTCCCCTCCTGTGTGATTGTATTCTGAAGTACATGACTAGGGGAAGTAACAGACAGAGACCAGAAAATAATTCTACTGATATGGCCAATATTGAAGTAAGTGTATGTGAGGAAGAGGAGGATGGGGGAGGAAGAGGAGGAAGAAGAATAGGAATAGTAGTAAAAGAATTAGATAGGATGCCTTCAGGTGCTTAATCCCACAGCCAGATCAAGCCACTAAGTTGCAGGTAGTACTAGACTGATGTGGAAGAGAAAGGAGAGAGTAGACTTGCACATATTGGAGTTCCTGCTTCCAAACTCACCCATCATAGAAGTCCTGTCTGAGAAGGGAATGGAAGGAGCAAAGGGGTCAGGGGTTACAACCTCAACAACACTGGGAGGAAGCTCGTCCTGCCAGCCTCCTCAATGTAACTCATGTACAATAATTCCAGGCAGGTTGGTTGGTGGGAGAAGCAGTTCATGGTGAAATAAGAATGACTTTCTGTTGAAGTTCTCCAATTTCTTTAGAATCAATTCAATAATGATATTCTCTCTCTCTTTAAAATTTTATTAGTGACTTAATATTGATTTACAAAATTATGAGATAACAGGCATCATTCTGCATTGTTCCTACCACCAGAGTTCTGTGCCTCCGTTGGAAAATTGTAATAGTTCTCTCAAGGTCATAGCTGTGGCTTTACTATAATTTCTGTAACTATCTATATTTGTATACATTAGCTCATTTTTTTTCTGTGGTCCTGTCCTCTCTTCCTTTCTAAATCACACCTAACCTATTGCTACTTCTGAATGTCATTCATTTTTTACCTCTTCTCTCTCCGGGTCCTGATGGAACTGGAGTTGAGAGCCCTCTGGTCATCTTCCCCTATCATTTCTCCCCCTCTGGGAGTACAGACAAAACAATGAGGTACAGAAGGTGGGAGATCTGATCTCTGTTATTGCTTCTCTGCTGGACATGGGCATTGTCAGGTTCATCCATACCCCTAGCCCGTCTATCTTTCCCTAGTGGCTTAGGGCTCTGGAGAGGTAAGGTTCTGGGATACATTGTTGAGATCTTCTTCCCAGGGAAGTCAGGATAAAATAATAATAACATCTGAAACTTTTTTTCTCTCATTATTTTTATTATTTTAGAGGATAGATAAAAATTGAGAAGGGAGAGGGAAACAGAAAAGGAGAAACGGAGAAACCTAAAGACCTGCTTTACTGCTTGTGAGGCTTGGCCCCTGCAGGTGGACAATGGCGGTAATGTCTTGGACATTTATTTATTTATTTATTTATTTATTTATTTATTTATTTATTTATTATTTTATCAGAGCGCTTCTCAGCTCTGGCTTGTGGTGGTAGTGGGGATTGAATCTGGAACTTCAGAGCCTCAGCCATGAAAGTCTGTTTGTATAACCATGATACTGTCTCCCCAGCCCTTGTCCCAGGACATTTAGTCATCCTCTTCATGACTGCTTCTAATACAAGACTTTTCCATTTTCTCTTTTCTTTCCTATTTCTGATGCCCTTGGCAGCTGGTGACTTCCTTTCCCTTTTGGGCTTTGCTTCCTGAGGCTGGTAAATGAGGAAGGAGGAAGGGATGGGAGAGAAGTAGGGCATTTCTTACCTACTGTTATTATTCATATGTGATCTCATCCTAATGACTGTCTGAAGCTAATAATTCCTCTCAGTAACATTATTTTTGGTTGATTGGAGACACTTTTTCTGGGCCATCCTACTGCAGTTCCTGTATGCTGGGATGAGCTATGCTTCATCGGCCTACGGTGACCCTCAAAACCCTGTGTCTGTCTCTCTCACCTCCAGACTGAGGGAATATATTCTGATCCTAACATGACCTGCTGTACTTTGCAGTTATAGGTTGTTGTGATGTCTCAAGCTTTCACCACTCAGGTACCAGAGAATACAGTGTAGTGTTTGCTTTTATACCCT
This sequence comes from Erinaceus europaeus, assembly GCF_950295315.1. Classification (NCBI taxonomy): domain Eukaryota; kingdom Metazoa; phylum Chordata; class Mammalia; order Eulipotyphla; family Erinaceidae; genus Erinaceus; species Erinaceus europaeus. The sequence continues at coordinate 152,571,952 of NC_080162.1, forward strand.
TGACATGAGTTAGGAAATGTCACCTCTTTTACTTTGTAGGGAAGGAGCCTACAGCATGGCATAGAGGTCTTTTTGGTACCCTCACAAATCATCCTTCCCTTTCTTGGGTTCTTTTTGTGTTTGAAATCGGATTTTTCTAAAGGCCCCAGGAAATGTGGTTCTTTGTGAATTCCTTAAATGATCTTCTTGTACAGATGTACTTTAAGATGACCTGTTGATTTGGCCTATCAGTTGAAACTGAGACAAGAGTTTTGTTTTATTATCCTGCCATGCACCTATACACATGCCAATTTCACAGTTAAAAAAAGAAAAAGATCAGGTCACAACAATGTGTGACTGGTACTGAATAAATTCAGTAGTGACAGCAGACCACTATCTCCTAGTGTGACAATAGATAATTCTAAGTCTTTGAAAATTAGACTCATTGCATCTTGGAACTGCCTTTTCTTGAATATTACTGCTGATTTGTGTACTTTTCTTTTAAATTTCTACCCTCTGTCTTCTCATATGGCCATCTCACAACTTTTAAGAGAGTGTGTTAATATAATGTAATTAATAGATGTGAATCCTCTTTGTTTTGGGCCCAAGACCAGAAATGTAAATATAATAAGTACTAAAGGTACTTCTTATGGAGAAGACAAATGTAATACTTTTCAAACAATAATTCAGATATAAAATTGTAACTCACATATGAGGGAGGAAGTGTATAATGCTATGAAAAGGGGGGATATATTAGAGGGTTTAAATGATGTGGGTAGGGAAAAAACTTAATGAGGTAGTCACAACTGACTCTAGGTATGAAGGATGATTGGACAATACCTACATAAAATGAGAAAGCACTGAAAGAGAACACCATTGCCGAGACCTTGTGTCTGGAGTACCCGAAGAGGACTAGTACAGAGAGTATGACCTTAGTGACCCTTATCCATGGAGCTTAACAGGGTCTTCAAATCAGACTGTGAAGGGTTTGTTAAGAAAGGAAATGATATTCAGTATTTTGCAAAGATCCCTTTGGCACCTGTGAGGAGACTGGATTGAATGGACCCATATGGGTCAATACTGTCAGGTCATGGTTGGTTGGTGATTGTTGCTGTTTTGACCAGAGCACTGATTATGGTGGTATGGGGATTGAACTTGGGACATTTGGTGCCTTAAGCATGAAAATTATCTTGCATAACCATTATGCTGTCTCACTAGCTCCAGGTCAATGGTTTTATGCCATTTAGTCTACAGAGCAACTCCATAAGGGAAGGAGTTTTGTTCTTCAAATCTCACAGGATGAAATAAGTTGAATTATGTGATAGACTTTAGCAGGTAAAGAGCAGAGCTTCACATATGAGATAAGGTGCTGTATTAAAATATAGTACCTGACAAATCAAGAACACAATGTTTAGTTATTATTATATCATACTTTTGGGCGCTAGCATAGTGGTTATGCAGAAAGACCTTCATACCTGAGGCATCAAAGGTTCCAAGTTCAAACCCCAGTACCACCACAAACCAGAGTTTAGCAGTGCACTGGTTAAAAATAATAATAAATAAAAGTTTATCATATTTTTATCTCTTAATGTAATTTTTTTTGCCTCCAGGGTTATTGCTGGGGCTTGGTGCCTGCACCACGAATCCACTGCTCCTAGAGACCATTTTTTCCCCTTTGGTTGCCCTTGTTGTTTTACTGTTGTTGTGGTTATTATTATTGTTGTTGTTGTTGCTGCAGGTGGGGAGCCAGGGGCTTGAACCGGGATCCTTATGCTGGTCCTTGCACTTTGCGCCATGTGCACTCAACCCGCTGCGCTACTGCCCGACTCCCTTAATGTAATAATTCTATAAAGGAGTGATTTAGAGATAAAAATTAAGAAGGTTGTAGAGGTGAAAGCCTCATATACTCATGTTGTGAGGTTTTCTTAAACCACCATATGCCTTATTATTTTTTAATTTTTATTTTTAAGAAGATTTTATTTATTTATTTATTTATTTATTTATTTATTTATTTATGAGAAAGATAAGAAGAGAGAGAGAAAGAACCAGACATCACTCAGGCACATGTGCGCTGGGGATTGAACTCAGGACCTCGTGCTTGAGAGTCCGATGCTTTATCCACTGTGCCACCTCCCGGACCACCCACCACATGCCTTATTATATTAAGGTGTCACTTGTAATTATGACACCCACTAGATAGTATATAATGGAAAATCCATACTACCATGCTCGAGTTAAGAGCCTCCACAGCCACTCCTTTGCAAAGGACATCTTTCCCCTCATAAAGCCAAATAGCCTTTTTCACTTTGCTTTTACTGCTGTCAAAACTAGGTTTTTTTGGGTATTAGGAGATGCAGTGATGGAAAACCGTGTTAGTTGTCAATCCTCTTGTTGCTCTTGACAATAAAAAATTTCTCCTCGGTTTCACTGCCCAGGAAGCCATCTGGCATATTCCATCTTTACAAGAAAGGGCAGCTATTTTAAAAATCAGTAATCTTTCTCAGGAAATTAACATGGCTCTCACTGGGTGCTTTTAAATCCTGTTTCCTGGTGACTTGGAGACTTGATACTGTTCTGCTATTATTGTGGACATTAGGTGGTATTTCTTTATATTGACTTTAAGCAAATCAGAAGTGCTGGTAAAAGAAGTTAGTATTCAACTACTTAGAAAATTATAATCTTGGATACAGCAAGAGTCTGTGAGATGTTCTGGGAAGTGGTGCAGTGGATAAAAGCACTGAACTCTCAAGAGTGAGGTTCTCAGTTCAATCTCTAGCAGCACACGTGCCTGAGTGATGCTGTGGTTCTCTTTCCTCCTATCTTATAAACAAACAAACAAACAAATAAATGAACTCTTTTAAAAAACTGAAAGTACTAAGGTAAGATTTTACTTAATTGGAAATGAATGATGAAAAAGGAATGTGTTGGTACACTTGCCTATATTATGACTTTTAAAAATCCCATGGCACTTTGGTATCTGGACTTTCTGCTCACAAAGTGCCTGGGTCTGAGTGTGATTGCAGCCACCTCACAGGGTGACTTCTGTTCTGCAGGGTTATTGAACAGCTTGGTGGGAAGCAGCTGGTGATGAACCACATGCACCACGAAGACCAGCAGGTTCGCTACAACGCGCTTCTAGCTGTGCAGAAACTTATGGTGCACAACTGGTATGTGCTTGCTTTCTCTTCCGTCCACACTTTTAAAAATTCTCATATTAGAGTTTTGGTGAATTTTACTTTAAAAAAAATCAGTGCTTTTGATTAAACATATAGGAATAGATCTTAGTAATGCAGAGTAATGGCACTAAAAATTTAAAAAAGACCAATTTTATTAACGTTCTGGAGAAATGTATATTCAAAATGCCAATATCAAAAACAACTCCAGAAGTAACTTCAGGGTCCCATGTGATATAAATGAGTCAGTCTCTTTTTTTGGTGTTGAATGGAACATAGTTGGAGTCCTGAATAGAGCCTCTACTATTCTACATAATTTAACTATTCATCGTATTTGACCCAAATGGATTTTTACCTCTTCAGATGAGAACACTAAAAGCTGAATGAGTATTAAGGTTCAATGTTCATATTTCATTTATCATAGGCTCTTGCTTTTGTCGTGATCCAAGTCATGTTTTTCCCCCTCATCTGTGTTTATTTTTAAATAAAAACTGTTGACCTTGTTGGTAACCACCTAAGGCAAGATGAATTAAGGGATTTGTGCCTAGAAATAATGGTGTATCTTTGGTGTACATGACAGAAAAACCAAAATTCCCTTTTGCCATGGCTACTTTTGGCCCTAGGCTGGGTGTTAACTGTTTTCACTGCTTTTCTAAACAGTTCAGATAACTCCCACCCTTCAGAAGGAAGCTCTAGGGTTGGGCTGTTTTCTTAAGACTCACTGCTTATAACTGACTAATTGTACCAGTATTTAGTAAGGAAAGAATGATAGTATATTAAAATGAGTATTTTTAAAAGATGCAGACAAAGTATAGGAGAATATTCAAAAATGCTGCTGTGACAGCATACATTTAATATGATTTTACCACCTAAACACTTCATTCAAAAATGAAGGTATTTATGTGCTCTCTCAGCAGCTGCATTTTGGGCACTGAGTTTGTACCCTGTTATCTTAAGAACTGGGATATAGATTTGATGAAAGTGGGTGCAGCTTTATATTGGGTGGCTAGAGAAGGCCTTTCTGAATAGACCAACACAGCTAAACCGAGACAGTGATGATGAGGAACCCAGCCATTCAGCTCAAGTATTCAGGGTAAGCATTGCAAGTAGAGGGAATGAAAGGGGAGAAGGCCAGGGAGCAAGATTGAGGTTGGCTTCTAAAACAAGCAATGATAGAGACATAATCCGGTTGACATGACAGGTCTCAGTGCTGGTGCTGCTGGCACCAAGCAGGTGAAGACCAGGGATACTGCTAATACTCTGCATAGTATGAACAGTCCCCTATAACAAAGAACTGTGCTGCTCAATCAGTCAGTCAAGTCAAGGCAAAGAAGCTGTAATTTGAAGGACAGTGTGAGGGTCAGCACAGGAAATGATGGATGAGAAGTTGGCAGGAATCTGATCTCAGGGTCTGGTAGTGAGTCACTGGACTCTTGTGAGTTGAGAGTGATTGAAAGGTTTTTCAAATGGGGATATAATAAGATACAATTTATTCTTTAAAAAGATTGCTCAAGTTACCCTGTAGAGAATGGATAATACAGAGAAAATTGTCTTAATGGATTCTCATTATAATATATATATATATAATATATATATATATATATCTTTTTTTTTTTTACCAGAGCACTGATAAGCTCTGGTTTATGGTGGTGTGGGGGATTGAACCTGGGACTTTGGAGTCTCAGGCATGACAGTCTGTTTGCATAACCATTATGCTATCTACCCCTGCTCTCATTGTATTCTAAAGTGGAGATGGTTGGTGTCCAGGAGTAAGGTGATGAAGGTTGAGAAAATAAGAAGTAGGTGGACTTGGGATACATTTTTGAAATTCTTTTTCTCCCTTCTTTTTTTTAAAAAATTAATTATTTATTTATTGGGTAGAGACAGTCCGAAATCGAGAGGGAAGGGGGTGACAGAGAGGGAGAGAGACAGAAGGATACCTGCAACATTGCTTTACTACTCACAAAGATTTCCCCCTGCAGGTGGGGACTTTGGGGCTTGAACCTGGGTACTTGATCATTTTAACATGTTTACTCAACTAGCTGTGCCACCATCTGGCCCCAGGATACATTTACTTGTGATGGCAGCATTTGATGGGCTGAAAACATTTTTTACTTTCTTTCTTTTTTGTTTTTTCTTTGCTGGTTAACTTAATTATTTTATTTTTCTCACCAGAGCCTTGCTCAGCTCTGGCTTATCATTGTGAATGGTATCAAACCTGAGACTTTGGAGCCTTAGATACGTGAGACTCTTTATTATGTTATCTCCCTTCCCTTTACTTTCTTTATATTCTCATAGCAAACATGGGATCAAAGCAGAGATTACTTAAAAATGCTTTTTTAATATGTGTACATTTTTTCTCAGTATTTTTTTTTATTGATTTAATAATGATCAACAAGAACATAGGATAAGAGGGGTACAATTCCACACAATTCCCATCACCAGAGTTCCATATACCATCCCCTTCATTGGAAGCTTCCCTATTCTTTAACCCTCTGGGAGCACGGACCCAGGATCAATATGGGGTGCAGAAGGTGGAAGGTCTGTCTTCTCTAATTGCTTCTCTGCTGGACATGGGCATTGGCAGATCGATCCATACTCCCAGCCTGTCTCTATCTTTCCCTAGTGGGGTAGGGCTCTGGAGAGGTAGGGTTCCAGGACACATTGGTGAGGTCATTTGCTTAAGGTTGGCGTCATGGTAGCATCTCAACTTGGTGGCTGAAAAGCATTAAGATATAAAGCAGTGACATACCAGGCACACATAGTAAGATATAAAGCAGAACAAATTGTTAGAGAATCAGGAACCTAAAGGCAAGAATATAGCAGGTGAGACTTGAGGTCATCATGTTGGAAGAAACTAGGAAGTCTATTTTAGGTATATTACAATGGACCCATGACTTCTCTAATTTTTTCCTGCGCCCAATAGCTAACATGCAGGTGGGCTAAAGGTATTGTCTGGGGAGATGGTGTCAGAGTTGAAAATAGGACTAGAAAGCTGGATCAGGGAAGAGAGTAGCTCCCAATATGGGAAAAGTATATAAATATTGTTAACTGTAAACCCCATAGATCTGATCTGGGGCTTATATTCAGCACAGAAGCCCGTGTAACCTTTGTATCCCTCAGTCTGAGCTTGCATTCCGTAATCATAGCTAGGAACATTCTAGGCTGCATTCATTGCAGGACCCTTTCAAAAATCTACCCTAAAATGAGCAGGTTGATATATACTGCTTACATATTTATAGTTAAATGCAGATAGTGCAAAGTGCAAGTTCCAGTGCAAGAATCCTAGTTTGAGCCTCCCAGCTCCCCACCTTTAGGGGGTTGCTTCACAAGTGGTGAAGCAGGTCTGCAGCTATCTGTCTTTCCTCTCTGTCTCCTCCTCCTCTCTGTCCTATTCAATAACAGCAGCAGCAGCAGCAGCAGCAGCGACAACAACAGTGGAACAAAGATGGCCTCCAGGAGCAGAGGATTTGTAGTGCAGGCACCGAGCTCCAGCAATAACCCTGGAGGCACACACACAAAAAAAAGCAAACAGTTATTTTTGCTTGTGAAAAAATTCATATCCCAGCTCTTTCCCAGGGTTATTTCATTTATCAAAAACTTACACTAGAATTTTTGCATATATTCATTGTAGAAACCACAAAAATTTTTTAGAAATGGGTTCAACTATAGTACAGCTACTTGGGAATAATAAGTTTTTCATATTTTGTGCATAATTTTGGCTAACATAATACTTTACTCTGTTTATGTATATATTCAAACTTATTTTTCTCCCCTTAATGGTCAGGGTACATCTTGAATGTCAACATACTTCTGTATCTATCCTATGGATATACAGCCATTTATAAAGCCCACTATCTGCGTTCTTACTACATTTCTGTCAGAAATGTTTTTTTTTTTAAATCTATTTAGCAGGAAGAGAAACTTTCCTTTTTTAAAAAAAATATTTTATATTTACTTATTCATCATTGGATAGAGACAGAAATTTACAGGAGAGGGGGAGATAGAGAAGTAGAAAGACAGAAAGATACCTTCCAGCCCTGCTTCACCACTTGTGAAGTTTTTCCTCTTCAGGTGGGGACCAGGGACTTGAACCTGGGTCCTTGAGCACTGCAGTGTGAGCGCTTAACCAGGTGTGCCACCTTCTGACCCCAGGAAGAGAAACTTTCAGTCTGTCAGTAAAATATAAAATACTCTTAATTTCTTGTTTCACTTTCATAGCCACACTTTTAAACAAAAATGAATTGTTTAGTTGTATCTCTTTGTTTTCCTCTTTCATAAAACTGGTCAGATGTTTTTCTAAAGTTTCTGTGAACAGTTTCATTGCTGAAGATTAGGGTTGCTGAAATATAATTCTTATTTTTGAATAGAAAACAGTTTTGTTTAACAGTTCTTTCTTTTGAAGAATTTGTTGATGCATCTAGATTTTCTTATCCATATATTTCTGGTGTGAAAGCAGAGTGGATGCTGACCTTTTGCCAGTGGGGAACTTTTTTTTTTTTTTGGTTGAAGAATTTTCTTTTTGTTGAAATGATCACCCATAGAAGATGAAACATTTAAATTTGAATTATTTTCTTGAGTTTAGGAGCTTGATCTAGCTTTATAGCACATTTTAAATATATAATTGCAAAAGAAAGTTGTATATTTAATATATATTTAATATATAATTGCAAAAGAATGTCTGTATAGTAAAAAAAAAAACCTTCATTGATTCAGTCTGTCATTAGTCAGTGGTGAGAGAATATCTTTTTCTCTGCTATAATTAAGTGGTAATCTTATTTTAAATGTAATGTTTTTGTTATGTTAAATAACCTTTTATCGAGCTTAGTGTCAATATTTCTCCATATTTTCTTTGTAAAGAAAATTTCATATGAAAATTAAATGAGATATATGTGACCTATATGTCTTGTGTGACATATACTTTCTTTTTAAATTTTTTTTATTATCTTTGTTTATTTATTGAGTAGAGACAGCCAGAAGTCAAGAGAGAAAGGGAGGATAGGGAAGAGACAGAGAGATACCTGTAACCCTGCTTCGCTATTCATGAAGCTCCCCCCCTGCAGGTAGAGACCAGGGACTTGAACCTGGGTACTTGTGTATTGTAATGTGAGCGCTTAACCAGGTATGCACCACCTGGCCCCAACATATACTTTCTGTGACTCTGCCACAGAATAAATATTGCTGAAGTATATTATTGCATTCCTCCAGTGTGAGGTTAATACTATATCAACTAAAATGCCATGCAAAAGGCTTTTGAATCAGGAGATTTACTCATACAACCAAGCTCTCTTATTAAAGTGTGTAGATCTTTATCAAAGATTTTTAAACATTTTTTTAATTATTTATTTTCCCTTTTGCTACCCTTGTTGCTTTATTGTTGTAGTAATAATTATTATTATTGTTATTGATGTCATTGTTGTTGGATAAGACAGAGAGAAATGGAGAGAGGAGGGAAAGGCAGAGGGAGAAAGAAAGACAGACACCTGCTTCACCGCCTGTGAAGCGACTCCCCTGCAGGTGGGGAGCCGGGGCTCGAACCGGGATCCTTGCTCTTTGCGCCATGTGCACTTAACCCACTGCGCTACCGTCCGACCCCCATTTTTTAAACATTTTTAAGAATCATCCTGGTATAGACTACCCTTCTACTTACTTAAAACAGAGGCTTTTTATTTTTTTATTTTTTATTATTATTATATTTATTTATTTAAGAAAGGAGACAACAAAACCGTAGGATAGGAGGGGTACAACTCCACACAATTCCCACCACCTGGTCTCCATATCCCATCCCCTCCCCTGATAGCTTTCCCATTCTCTGTCCCTCTGGGAGTATGGACCCAGGGTCATTGTGGGTTGCAGAAGGTGGAAGCTCTACGGCTTCTGTAATTGCTTCCCCACTGAACATGGGCACTGACTGGTCGATCCATACTCCCAGTCTGCCTCTCTCTTTCCCTAGTAGGGTGGGTCTCTGGGAAAGCAGGGCTCCAGGACACATTGGTGGGGTCGTCAGTCCAGGGAAGTCTGGTCGGCATCATGCTGGCATCCGAAACCTGGTGGCTGAAAAGAGAGTTAACATACAAAGCCAAACAAATTGTTGAAGAATCATGGACCCAAAGGCTGGAATAGTGCCGATGAAGTGTTGGGGGGGGGGGTGTACTCTCCTCAGACTCTTGTGTACTTCTGCTTTCAGGTATATATTTTCCCCTGGTTTATGGGCACGTGTGTACATATGCTCTATCTTAGGGGACCTGAGGCTTTTTAAACCTAAGTTTTGATACTGGTGCCTTAAAAATGTTTATTGACAGAATGTTATACAATTCTCTTCTAATTGCTGCTTTCACATCAAATAAACACATGAGAGTATAGTTAACTTAGTTTCTTCTTAGCATTTTGTTTTCATTCAGTTAAGTTTTTAATAAATTGTATATTTTAGCACCACATAGTAAAATTGATTACAAAATTATGGGTTAAGGTGGAATCAAAGTGTAGTCAAATGGCAATAGCCGCAGTTTTTTCACTTGCATGTGCTAGTATTTTGCTTCTTAAATTACACGTTTAAGATTTGCAGTCCACTTACATCTTTTTTCTGTCCTAAGTGACTTTTATATATTTGATATTGCACTGTTTGTCTAGAAGACTAAATCACAATTTTGGATATAGTCAAGTTGGATTTTTTTTTTAACTATAGGGAATTTTTTCCTTTAATTTATTTTTTATTTAAGAAAGGATAAATTAACAAAACCATAGGATAGGAGGGGTAAAACTCCACACAATTCCCACCACCCAATCTCCATATCCCATCCCCTCTTTTTTTACCAGAGCACTACTCAACTCTGGCTTATAGTGGTATATGGGGGATTGAACCTGGGACTTTAGAACCTTAGGAATGAGAATCTTTTTGCATAACCACTATGCTAGCTACCCACACTCCATAGGGGATTTTTTAAAAATATAAGTTTAAATATCATTTTATGTATAGGTTGGAGACTTAGGATTCATGGGATTGGACTTCTATGGACCTTGATCTTGATTGTAAGGGGCTAAATACTAAGTTTCTTGATAATACAGAGGTAGATTTCAGTTTGTATAACATGGGATATAGAGTTATAGATCCTATGAAAATACCTCTCTCTTTTGTGTGTGATATTATGATTGATTTTAAGGTTATTTCTATGAGTTTCGGGCCTCAGAGCAGTCAGTATCTCCTTTTTTGTATTTAATGTCTGTATTTCCGTGGAATTCTAGATTGCAAATGATGGGGTATAGGGTGGTGGTGGGTGGAACAGAGCTGAGACTTTGGCGGGTGCTGGTGCCCCCTCTGTTCAGGAGGCTGGAGCAGGTTCACCCCACTCTTAGCCCTACCTGCAAAGGACAGCTCTGAACTTTCTGTCCCTTCTGTGCCTTCCTGGCCTGTCCCTTGTCCCTTTTTTTTTAGTACTAAATTTTTATATCTCATAAATTTGATAAAATATACAATGACAGCTTACTCTAAGAAGCTTTTATATATTACACCCTCAATTTATACTTTACAACTTAACATAAAATATCATTTTTCTCCTACAGAATGATTTTAGATGTAAACAGCCTCTAATTCAGAAGGAACAGTATGTGCATATGGACAGCTCAGGACTTCAGGAGAGAAACATTGACTTTTGTAGGTAGCGGATGTCATGTAGATTTTTCTATTTGTTTCTAGATTCTTTTCAGTTTTTTTCCCCCCAAACAGAATAATAAGTTTTAAGAGTGTTATCCTCTTTAGGTCTTTTCTGTGCAGGTAAATATAACTGAGAACTCACCATGCCAGGTTATGAATGGTACTTTGTTTTCCAATGTTTATATCTACTTAGGATGTTTTAGTAATTTTATAATTTTGAGTTCATAGGCATAAGTTCAGTGATTAAAATAACTACTTATGAATCGAAGAAAAGACTTTGTGTTAATCTTTCCAAATTAGTACTCATGTTATGAAAATGTTCCATATGATTTTTATTTAACATACATTTTCTGGGGTTTGGGTGTAGTGCAGTGTTATAAGTGCACATGGCACGAAACTCAAGGACCAGCATAAGGATCCTGGTTTGAGCCCCTGGCTCCCCACCTGCAGGGGGGTCGCTTCACAAGCAGTGAAGCAGGTCTGCAGGTGTCTATCTTTCTCTCCCACTCTCTTTCACTCCTGTCTTCATTTCTCTCTGTCCTTTTCAACAATGACAACATCAATAACAACAATAATAATAACCACAACAACAATCAAACAACAAGGGCAACAAAAGGTGAAAGAAAAAAAAAGCCTCCAGGAGCAGTGGATTCCTGGTGCAGGCACCTAGCCACAGCATTCACCCTGAAGGCAAAATAAAAAAATAATAAAAATACATTTTTCAGAATTAATTTAGGAAAAGTGCCTCTTTTTGAGTATTTGGAGTCTCATGTTATTCTTATGACATTTTTAGTAGGTTTTTAAAATTTATTCTTTAATAGATATTTACAAAATAACAGGGTTATAATTTCACACTGTTCCCAACACCAGAGTTCTGTGTCCCTATTCTCTCCATTAGAAACTGCTGTAGTCCCCCAAGGTCACAGATATGGGTTGACTATTATTTCAGTAACTACTTGTCTTTCTTTCTTTCTTTCTTTCTTTCTTTCTTTCTTTCTTTCTTTCTTTCTTTCTTTCTTTCTTTCTTGTTAGCTAGCTAGCTAGCTAGCTAGCTATATTTTTTCCTATGGTCATACCTTCTCTGTCATTTTAAGTCACACCCACACCTATTCTGACTTCCAAATGTCCTTCCTTTTTTCCTTTACTCATCTTCCCTGAACATTTCTCCCCCTCTGGGAATAGGGACTAAACTTATAGGGTATAAACTTTATAGGGTATAGAAGGTAGGAGGTCTGGCTTCTGTAAGTGTTTCTCTGCTGGACATGAGAGCTGGCAGATTGACTCACAACCCCACCCTGTTTCTGTCTTTCCCTAGTGGGGTAGGGCTTTGGAGAGATGATAATTTGGGACATACTGGTGAGGTCAGGGAAATCTGATAGTATCTGCAATTTGGTGACTGGAAGGAGGTAAGTTATAAGGCAAGACAAAATGTTTAATATGAACCATAAAATAAGACAAGAACAGGTGAGCATAGGGGTTTTAAGGTGGTAAGAAGCTAGGAAGTCTATTTTAGGTATGTTCCTGGGGGCCCATGACTTGAGTAGTTTTTGCCTGAGCTTAAAAGCTAACAATGTGGTGGGCTAAAAATATTATCTTGGAAGATGGTGTTAAAGTTGAGAATAGAGCTAGAAAGTTGGATTAGGGCAGAGAGTAGCTCCCAAACTTGAAGAAAATATATAAATACAGGTAACTATTTACCACATCAATCTGACCCAGGGCCCATGTATATTCATATTTAGTGCAGGAGCCTGTGTAACCTCTGAATCACTGTCAGTCTGAGCTCGCAGTCCATGATCACAACTGGGAACATTCTAGGCTGCACTCATTTCAAGACCAGTTCTTACTCAAGTAGCCGAGTAGGCTGACACAGCTTCCCTTCAGAAAAAATCAGGGCCGGCTGGTGGTGCAGCTGGTTGAGTGCACATGTTATAATGCACAAGGATCGATCCAGGTTCAAACCCCCGGTCCCCACCTGCACAGGGGAAAGCTTTGTGAGTGGTAAAGCAGGGATGCAGGTGTCTCTCTGCCTCTCTCCCTCTATATCTCCCTTCCCTCTCCATTTCTGGTTATCTTTATTGAATAAATAATAATAAAAAACATAATAAACAGAAAGTGGGGCAGTCCCTACCATTGCTACTTTACAGTGAGGCTAAGGTCCTACAGAGGTCCACATGAGGGCTTATGCTAATGTTCCTGATGGAAGTGACCAGTGATAGTGGAGAGAGGGGTCTGTTAGAGTTTTAGGTCCATTGTGTTTACAGAGGAATCCTAGGACCCCCTGACTTGGGCCCTGGGAATTTAGATGGCTACCATTAAGTGAGCCAGTCTAAGAGGAATTTTTTTTTACATTTATTTCATTATTCTCTTTTGTTGCCCTTGTTGTTTTATTGTTGTAGTTATTATTGTTGTTGTTACTGATGTCATTGTTGTTGGATAAGACAGAGAGAAATGGAGAGGAGGGGAAGACAGAGAGGAGGAGAGAAAGAGAGACACCTGCAGACCTGCTTCACCGCTCGTGAAGCGACTCCCCAACAGGTGGGGAGCCGGGGCTCAAACCGTGACCCTTATGCTGGTCCTTGCTCTTTGCGTCACATGCACTTAACCCGCTGTGCTACTGCCTGACTCCTAAGAGGAAATTTTTATAGCTGTTCTCTCACCATCAGTTGAGTCTTCCAATTTAAGATTTTTTTTTTTTCCACTCTGCTAGCTCATGATGTTTTAGGCTCTACTAACAACTTAGTTTTCTGGACACTGTGTACTATTAAATTATAGCTTGTTCGGAAATACTAATATAACATTAATCTTAGATTGTCACTACACACCAACCTATAAATAACTTGAAAGGTGGGTAATGAGAAGTTTGACAGTAAAGAAAAGAAAACTACTGATGGATAATGTTGTTTATGTATTTTATCCTTAAGTATGTAAAATCAAATGTAGATTTCAGCTACAGTATTAAGTGTCTGTGACCAAATTTATGTTGTGGATTTTGTTTTATTAGAATTGGCTTTTCTAACAGAGATCTCAGTTGAATTTTGCAGGACCCTTTAAACATGGACAAAAGAAAAGTTTTATCTAGTAAGGAGAGGTAGAGAAAATAAATGGTTATTTTTTGTTTTTAAAAAATCTTTATTCTTTCAGTGGGTAAGAGCATTTTTAGTTTTATACATATTTTTGGCTGTGTGCATGTGAGTGTGTGCATTTAAGCACTTGAAATAATTGAAGAAAGCTGAATAAAACAGGTTGTGTTAAAAATTAAAAAACCAAGTATACTTTGCATTTACTTAAGAGATATAATTAAATGAAATTTTAAAATTATTTCATGGTTTCCTTTTATGTATGCCACTAAGATACTAACCCATAGCTTGAGAAAAATTGCCATTCCCACCTACTGCTTGGGATTTTATTTTTTTATGTATGTAATGTCTTTTGAGCCGGTGGCCTATAATAATTAGTTCATAGAAAACTGGATCTTAGGAAGAGATAATTGAGCATCAGTAAGGACCCTTGTGGGGGGAGGAGAGGATGGCGTGGCATTTTGTATTCAGAGCTGAGCTCTCCAAAGCTAGCCATAATTGTCTCTTATTTTCCTTCTTTCTCCCTTCTAGGGCCTCAGAATGATATGTTTTATTTCAGTTCATCATCTTGAGAGCAATTGACTGATTTTTCAACTTCCTATCATAATTATGATTTTTCTGAAAATGACATATCTTTGACCTTTCTTTGGGGGTTTTAATGATGGTGATTAAAAGCTTTTAGAAAAATATCCCCTTAACCCATGCTTTTCATCAGAAGTTAGAAGTAGAGGTTTTATTTGGCACAGTAAAAGCAATATTATCCAATATTAAAATAATCTGAGGAAGTTAACACATTACTTTGTTCAAAGACTTGGATTTATCCCCAGTCCTCTTTTTAGGCAGTAAGATTCACGAGTGGTGAAGCAGTAGTGAAGCAGTGCTGCAGGTGTCTCTCTCTCTCTCTTTCTCCCAATCTTCCCCTTCCACCTCAGTTTCTCTCTGCCGCTATCAAAAACAAAATATTTCTATATATACACACTTGTTTTCTAAGTCTTTTGGGAGGCATATTCTGTATACTTAAAGTAAACTATGTCTCATATTTTCTAAACCTTTGTCTACTTTTTTTCTTAAGTATGTAAAAATATGTGTTCTGATATGTTAGCTTATAGTTTTGGTAGAATTGAAGAATAGTAAAATTTATAATAATAAAAATTATTACGTGATAATAAAAATGATAATAAAAATCTGGTAATTTTAATAAAATTACGTGATAATAAAAATCTGATACGTGATAATAAAAATAATAATAATAAAAATAATAAAAAATAATAATAAAAATACGTGATAATAAAAATCTGGTAATTTTTTAGATTGTCAATTGTATTTGTCCCCCCCAATCCTGAATTGCGTGTAGAAAGTCTGGCAACATGTAGATCTTGTCTAGTAGTCAGGCGCCCCTTTCTTAATGTGGAGAATTAGTGGGGTTGATTGCCTACCCTTCCTTTCTTTTTGCTTCATCATGGCCTGCTGCTCCTCACTCTCCTTTTGTTGACTGAGTGAGTTAATTTCCCAACCTGAATTTTGCTTTAGGATGAGGAGTCTTTTGCCACAGGAGAGAAAAGTGATTTACTTTCCAGGTGTTAAGAAAATGACATCTAAAGAGAGAGAGAGACACCTACAGCACTGCTCCACTTGCAGGTTGGGACTAGGGCCTGAATTTGGGTCCTCAACTAGATACACTGCCTTTCATAGGTTAAATCAAGACTATTCTTTGTTTGGTATCTTGTCTTTTTAACTCATGGGCTTGACTTCTCATTTAATCACTTTACCATGCCCACTTGACCATGAAGAATGGTCAATGAAGAAAATAGATTCTTTCACTTAGATTAAATATAGTAATATAAATATTAAAAAGAGACATTTAAGACTACATTAAATCTACATCAGAAAATTTTAACACATATTATTTTATAACTTGACAGTTTCAAGGTCCCCTTTTTCCTTCTGTAGATCTCTATTTACATTTGTAATTATTTGAATCTTATTATTAATCATCATATGCTAAAATGAAATACTTTATCATCATTTGTTGTCTCTGTGACATGTTTCTCACACACCTCTCAGCTGAAAGAACATTTTAAAGATTTCTAATATCTTGACAGTATTTGTTTACTTGTTGGGTAATGATAGAATATGGCAGTTTTTTGGTTCTTTGTACTCTAAATAATATTCTGAGGTTTGTCTTGGTAGCATGGCAAAGTAGTATCTATTCAGAGCAATTTTAGGACAGTGAAATGACAGATAATAGATCATTATGTGTTTATCCAAGTATTACAGAATGCACAGTGTCAGTAATGAACTCTAATGCAAGCTTTCGCATTGGAGCGACAAACATTTGAACAAGGCGACAAATACACCGCTGAGTTGGGGGATGCTGATAATGAGGAGTGTGTGTGTTACCAGGACTGTTTGCCTATGAACAGTCTCTGTACTCTCCTCTCAATTTTGTTGTAAATTAAAAAATTAAAAGAAAAAAGAGCTTTGACCTCCAGCATTGATGATTTGAGTGGCTCCACACATGGCATAGTGTAGCTTAGAAGGATAAAGCTGGCAGTGATACGTAAAAGCCTATTCTTGAACAAAAATGAGGGGTGAAGTAACTCGGGATTTGGATGGTGAAATTTAAGTTTTATAGCTAGTTTTGAAATAATTTGATTATGGCAATCCCTATGGGAAAAATAACTGTTGTTGTCAATTTGTCCTAAATTGCTTTTATAATGGAGTTTGATGCAATTGCTCCTCAAACACACATTTTGGTTTGTTTGGGCCAGAACTCACAGAAGTAGACTACTTTTACAATAAAGTTTTTTTTTTTTTCTTAATTTCATGGATTATTTTTTTGACTTTAGGTAAAGTTAGCCAATGGGTGATTATGAAGCTATTTAGCAGGAAATAAATTGAGGGCTCACATTACGATGTTCCTAACTAAACTCTTCTCACAGCTACATGATACTGTCTTGAACCAGTGGGAGGTAAAATTACCACTATCTGTAATGGTGGTTAAGTGATTAAGATAGTGATCAAGACTCTTGAGTTTTAGACTCAAGCAGGTAGTCATTACACATAACCTTTTCTGCCACTGACTAGCCAAACTGACTCATAGCATATCACTTATCCAGCTCCTTAACTGTAGAATGGGGACTCCTTATTGTGAAGAAGAAATAAGAAAACTGTATGCCAGGCATGTGCTCAGTGAACAGCAGACCCTAAAAGTCAGCACACATTGTGTTATTAAGCACTACTTATTTCTAGACTGAAATCTTTTTAAGTATTGTGGAAGTCGTGTGACTCTTATTTTTGGAATTGAAATGACTCTATAAATTAAATGAAGATGAGATAAAGCGTTGTGCTTTGTACATTATTCAGTTGCTACACAGAAATGTTAACTCACTAGAAATGAAATTTACTGCATACTTAATATTCAAAATCATGATTAAATCCTGTAGAACAGTAGTCTGGGAGACAGCTCAACTTGTAGAGCATCACACTTGCATGCCCGACCTTCCGGGTTTATCCTCAGTGCAAGTAGTGCTCTGGCTTCTTGTTCTCTCATATGTGAAAAGTAAGTCTTAAAAACTGTCGGAATAATTCAATCATAATTAAGCTGTAGTAGGTTAACATTAAAATAAACAAGGCCATATGAAATACCGAAATAATGTTTTCACTTTACCCCATAGAAATATACATCATAAACAACTTTAAAGTCCGTATTGTCTGAGATTGTTTTTACACATTCAGATTAGCACATTTCATTTATGATTTATGATATACCTAGGGTAGGTAAAGGAGAAATGAAATTACAACTCAGTTGAACTTTTAATAATTATAATAAACTCAGAATGATGTGGTATATATAATTCAAGGTCCATTATCATTTTACTGATGAAAATTTGTACAGTGGAAGAAGACTAGAGAAAATAATACAAAATTGATGGTGGATTTTCTGTTGTGTTTCTCAGCAGCTAAGGCAAAAAATAAAAAGGAAAACTCTCATTTTCATAGATGACTGTCAGGAGAAATTTCACTTTTTAAATGTTATGTATGTGAAGTTACAGTTTCTGTTTTTGAATTCTGTCACTGGAGTTACTTTGTGTTTGAATTATATTGGCAAAGTTAGTTTGTTGAGACAAACAATATCTTCCACTACAATTGTAAAGAATAAAAATGTTTGAGCCTTTTGACAGCCTTAACTATAGTGAGGGTTTGGGACTTACTTGTAATGTAATAATGTCCTTCCTGTTGTTCTAAGGGTTAATTAGGTGAGGTCAGTGCTTCCTGTTGTTCTCATTTTTTAATTTAATATTATTTTATTGGATAGGTCAGTGAGAAATTGAGAGAGAGAGGTAGAGAAGGAGGGAGGGAGGGAGGGAGAGAGAGAGAGAAAGAGAGAGAAAGAGAAAGACAAAGGGAGAGTGGGAGAGCATGAGTGCACAACAGACCTGCAATACTGCTTGACCACCTATGAAGGTTCTTTCCTGCAGGTGGGGACTGGGAGCCTTGAAACCTGGTCCTTATGCACTGTAATGTGTGCATTCAACCAGGTGCACCACCACCTGTCCCCTTGAGAATGCCCCTTCTTAGCTCTTGTGATTGTTCTGCGGATGCAGGCTGGCCACCTTGGTGATGGTTTTAGATTGTGCTGTGCAGAGTAAGTGCCCGGTAACATGTAGCTGCTATAGATCTTTAGCCTTTTGTTTTCTCCTGCTGTTATATTCATTCCTGGATGGAGACACTTAAATCCCCCAACATCAGGATATTTGCTTTTTATGTAGCAGGTACTGACATAGACTTATACTTAAGTTGATTTGGATGCTCCTTCTATTGTAGTCATCATAGCAACTCTACATCAAACTTTCACCTAAATAGGAATGTGGGTGTCCTGAGAAGTAATTGCATTGCCTTCTTAGGGCGTGAAAAAGTACTGATTTGTGTGTGTAATGACTTGCTTGTGGACGGCATATAGAGTTTGAAATTTGTACAGTACAGGTGCTTTTGAAATTTGGAAAAGTTAGTTTTTAGGGGCTGTTTTATAATTTTTAGGTATCAAAGGAAGTATATGTGACAGGGCATTTTATGCTTAGATTTAGAGATTCTCTGTTGTTTCATTTATTTAATCTTATTTATTTTTAATAAGAGGGAGAGATACAGAGAGAAAGGTACACAGAGGAAGGACAGAGCACTGCTTATGGTGGTGTGAGAAATTGAAATCGGGACCTCAAAGCCTCAGGCATGAAAGTCTTTTGAAGAATCATTATGCTGTCTCCCCAGTCCTGCTGTTTCAATTCTAATTTGTGTTGCTACTTTATTTTTAGGGAATATCTTGGTAAACAGCTCCAATCTGAGCAACCCCAGACTGCTGCTGCCCGAAGCTGAACTCTGGTCTTTTCAACCTGGACTCTCCAGTCTTCCTACTTCACCCGAGACAAGACACCTAGAGTGGGAATCTCCATAGTTAGAGTCAATCATAAATACATTTTTGTTTTACTTGTAATTTTCTGAGGTTGTGTAGCTTTTGCTCTATGCTGATTTCTGATAAAAATAAAAGTGATTGCGTGCTAAGTTGTGTAAAAGTAGGTACTTTCTGTGTTGAAAATATTAACTGTTACATATACTGCTTGTAATTTCTGTATTTATTGGCCCATGGGAATGAATCTAGTTATTAAAGAATTCTCACTCCAATTTGTGTGTGTGTTTCTTACTCGGAGTTTAACAGAAGCCACCTGTTACTCCAACCAAATTGGGAGAATTGTTGCAAAGTAGGGAATGGAAAATGTCTTAAAATTGTATGTGTGTGTGTATATGTGTGTGTTTCTGTGTCTTATTCATCCAGCCATTCATCCACACATGCACATGGCAGTAATTCTCTGTTAATGTTAAAAAAAAAAACGCTTTAAAATGGTAAATTAAAACTTTGAGACATACAATTTCCCCCCTCTCGTATTAATTAACTAGTGATTTATATGACTACATATTTTACTAGGAGTGTACATAAACACCATTCCCACCACCAAAAGAATGTGACCCATCCCTCCCACCCACTCCCACCCCCCACTGGCCCAGGAAGCTGCATGTCTACTCCTCACCACAGGGTTTTTACTTTGGTGCCCTACTTACAATTTGGTCAGGTCCTACTTTTAGTTTCCCTTTCAGATCTTCTTAGTCAACTTCTGTTGATGAGTGGGATCATCCCATACTCATCTTTATCTTTCTGGCTTAGCTCACTTAACATAATTCCTTCTAGCTCTGTCCAAGATGGGTCAGAGAAGGTGGGTTCATTGTTCTTGATAGCTGCATAGTATTCCATTGTGTATATATACCACAGCTTTCTCAGCCACTCATCTGTTGTTGGGCACCTGGGTTGCTTCCAGGTTTTAGCTATTATGAATTGTGCTGATATGAACATAGGAGTACACACCTCTTTTTGGTTGGGTGTTATGGAGTCCTTGGGGTATAACCCCAGGAGAAGAATTACTGGATCATATGGAAGGTCCATGTCTAGACTTGTGAGAGTTTTCCAGACTGCTCTCCACAGAGGCTGTACCAATTTACATTCCCACCAGCAATGTAAAAGGGTTCCTCTATCCCCACAACCTCTCCAGCATTTGTTGCTGCTGTCCTTTTTGATGTATGCCATTTTTATAGGAGTAAGGTGGTAACTCGGAGTTTTTCAAAACACAAACTGAATCTTTTCAGTATATAGGCTGTGTAATTGATATGCAGACTCTCTCAAAAGCCTAGATCAAGTAGATCAGAAGCAACCAATAGCACAGCTATATACAAGATACTGGGTACTGTACAGCAAACCCTAACAAAAGGACTTTTCAAAGTTAACCCAATTACCAAATAATGTGATGATAAGATTAACTATCGATTGTCTTTTTGAACCCTAAGACAGCAGGAACCTCACATCTCCACTATAGAGCCTCTACTCCCCCCAGTCCTGGAACCCTTGGATAGGGTCCACTTTCCCGTATGCCTCTCCCAATCCATATCAAATAATATTGCATCTGCCAATCACAACCTAACCAACACAACGATGGCCACCTCAACATGCTTCACTTCAGACTGTCCAGAGACTTCACGTGTGGAATGACAACCCTTCAACTTCATTACTTGGGTGAGACCTTTCCTTTCATAGTAAACTCTAATTCCATCTCAGGTGGTTCACTTTCTAACAAAGTCCCAAAACCTAGATATACACCAGTTTCTGTGAGAGAGAGCATATGTTCACACGTATCCGTAAACTACTGCAAAATATATGCCTGAAAGCAGAAGTGCACTAGAGTTTGCAGTGAGTACCCCCCTAATACTTCCTCTCCACTATTCCAAGCTTTGGGTCCATGATTGCTCAACAATTTGTTTGGCTTCGTATGTTAACTCTCTTTTCAGTCACCAGGTTCCAGATGTCATCAGAATGCCAGCCAGGCTTCCCTAGACTGAAGACCCCACTAATGTGTCCTGGAGCTCTGCTTCCCCAGAGACCCACCCTACTAGGGAAAGAGAGAGGCAGACTGGGAGTATGGACTGACCAGTCAATGCCCATGTTCAGTGGGGAAGCAATTACAGAAGCCAGACCTTCCACCCTCTGCAACCCACAATGACCCTGGGTCCATGCTACCAGAGGGATAGAGAATGGGAAAGCTATCAGGGGAGGAGGTGGGAAATGGAGATTGGGTGGTGGGAATTGTGTGGAATTGTACCCCTCCTACCCTATGGTTTTGTTAATTAATCCTTTCTTAAATTAAAAAAAAAAGGAAAAAAATGGTAAATTAACTTGTAATACAGTGCTGTATTGAAAATACTTGTTTATGGAGCTCAATGAAGAATTTTAGTCTTAAGTTTTATTTATTCTGAGATTTTTAATACTTAAAGCCTGTTGTCTTTGAGTAGTTTTGGTTTAAGTATTGCCAGATATTTTGTATGTAGTTATTTTGTGTCTATGCCTCCCCATTTATTTGGAAATGATAGGCCTTCTGAAGGCACCCCTAGCGCTCACTCCTCAGCAGCTGGTCTTCCTGACATCATTTACTTTCATTTTATTTTCACTTTTCATTTTTGGTATTTTTTTAAAGTCCAATTGTTGATTATATGTCATAAGGCTAATGAGCTGTTGACTTGGTAGTATATATATATATATATATATTTACAGGATCCATTGTTATTTCACTTTTGGCAGAGCTATCCCATGTAAATAGTTAAAATGATGGATATGTTTCTCACTCAGTAAGTTAATGTAATTCAGTGATTTTTCTCAAATAGTTGAATTCATTTTTGCTGTGTACATTATTCATTCTTTTTTTTCTTAGCCAAAGGTTTAAAAAAATCTAAATTTCTTCAACATAGGTATTTTTTTACTTTTCAAAAAATGGTAGACAAAACTTTCCTCAGACATAATTCCAATTTTTTTTGCATTAGCTAGGATGAGTTTTCATATTATCACTAGTTTATGAAGTTGGATTTTTTTTAGAGAGGATTTTACTGTTGACAATTATTTATTGGATAGAGATGAGAGAAATCAAGAAGGAGGGGGAGAAAGACACTTGCAGCACTGCTTTACCACTCATGAAGCTTTCCTCCTGCCTATGGGCACTGGGGCCTTGAACCCAGCCCCTTGTAGTAACATGCACTCAACCAGATATACCTGGCTCCTAAAGTTAGATTTTTAAAAGACATTAAACAACAATGACTTATTATCATTATTATTTATTGCCATCAGGGTTATTGCTGGGGCTTGGTACCTTTACTGAGTCTAAGTCTGTACTACTCCTAATGACTCCACCACTGCTGGTACCTTTTCTGTCCTTTTTTCTTCCTTTATCAGATAGAGCAGAGGAAAATAGAGAAGGGGAAGAAAGAAAAACAGCTGCAGAATTGCTCCACCACTCTTGAACAAGTTTTCCTTCTGAGGTTGGGGGCCCAGGACTTGAACCCAGGTTCTCAGACTTGTTGATGTGCTCTACCAGATGTTCTACTGCCTGGCTCCAAACCATCTAATTATTATTATTATTTTATTATTTTAATGTATTTATTTATAAAATGGAAACACTGACAAGACCAGAGGAAAAGAGGGATACAGTTTCCACGACCAAAACTTTGTATCCCCTCAACTCCTCTGATAGCTTTACTATTCTTAAATCCCATGGGAGTATGGACCCAGGGTCATTGTGGGATGCAGAAGGTGAAAGCTCTGGCTTCTGTAATTGCTTCCCAGATGAACATGGGAGTTGACAGGTCAATCCATACTCCCAGCCTGTCTTTCTCTTTCCCTAGTGGGGCAGGGCTCTGAGGAAGTGGAGCTCTAGGGCATATTGGTGGGGTCGTCTCCCCAGTGAAGTCCATTTGGCATCATGGTAGCATCTGGAATCTGGTGACTGAAAACAGTTAACATATAAAGCCATACAAATTGTTGAGTAATCATGAACCTAAAGGCTGGAATATTGCAGATGAAGATTTGGGGTCTCCATTTTGGAAATAGCTAGTAGGTCTATTTTAGGTATATTCCAAAAGGCCCATGACTTCATTAGTTTTTGCCAGAGCCTGGCATCTGATATGCAGGTAGACCCAGGTTATTTTCTGGGGAGATGATGTCATGGCTGGAAAAAGGGCTAGAAAACTGGATCAGGAAAGAGAGTGGCTCCCAAATGTGGGAAAAGTATAAATATTATTGACTGTAAACCCCATTGATTTGATGTCATCTGGAGCCCATATTCAGCATAGGAGCCTATGTGACCTCTACATCCCTGTAGGTCTGAACTTGCATTCTGTGGTCATCAGTAGGAACATTCTGAGTTGTACCAATTTCAGGACCCATCTTCTTCACGTGGTAGAGTATGTTATCCAACGCCCCTTTGGAGGATGGCACATTCTCTACCATTGTTGATCCACATTGAGAGCAAGGTCCTATGGGGACCCCCAAGACGTCCATTATGTTGTCCCTGGTGGAGATGACCAGTGATAATGGAGAGAGGGAACTATTCAAGGTCAGGGCTTATCGTGTTTGTGTGGGAATTCCAGGACTCCCCAACTAGGGCCCTGCCATTTAATTTTTTAAAGTGCGGGTCACCGGAGACCCTATAGTCTTCTGAATTTTGTAAGACCACACTGATTCTCTGAGGTCACATATTTTCATTTTAGGTTGGTCTTGCATCATTTTGCATTTCAAAGTATTAGTCACATCTTTCTGGTAGAGATGGTTAGTCCTTAAGTGCCCCCAGAGTTCTTTTTTTGTATGTGGGAAACAACCCTCCCATGTCCTCAAATTTTCATTACTATCCTATATGTTAACATGAATTACCTTCAGGCACCTTTTTCCCTCTTAGATCTTGATTACATCAAACTGCAAAGCTCTGCACAGCAAAAGGAGTCATCACCAGAACAGACATTCTACAGAATGGGAAAAGATACATACATGTTATATGTTAGTAAAAGGGATAATAACCATGATTTATAAAGAATTAACAAAAGTCAGTAACAAAAAAAAATTGGGAGGAAAAAACAGAACACTTCTTTATTTAATTGCCTCCAGGGTTATGGCTGGGGCTGGCATTACAAATCCACTGGTCTGGGTGGTATATATAATACTTGATAGGAGAGAGAAGTTGAGAAGGGAGGGGAAACAGGGAGAGAGACAGAGATGCCTGCAAACCTGCTTCACTACTCATGAAGCATCTTTGCAGGTGGGGAGTGTGGGCTCAAACCTGGGTGCTTGCCCATGGTGATGTGTGTGCTTAATTGGGTGTGCTGCTGCCTGACTCCCCCGCTCCTTTTTTTTTTTTAATTAGTGATTTACAAAACTGTAAGATAATAGTGGTATAGTTCCATACATTTCCCACCACCAGAGTTATATATCCCATCCCCTCCATTGGAAACTGCAGTAGTTCTTCTAAGGTCACCAATAATAAGCTGACTCTATAATTATATCTCTATTTATACCTATGTCTGTCTGTCTGTCTATCTACCTATCTACCATCTAAACTGCCCC
The DNA here is from genome assembly GCF_950295315.1 of Erinaceus europaeus. Lineage (NCBI taxonomy): Eukaryota > Metazoa > Chordata > Mammalia > Eulipotyphla > Erinaceidae > Erinaceus > Erinaceus europaeus. Next base: position 152,596,813 of record NC_080162.1, read on the forward strand.
CCCTACATTTTTCAATGGTCCTGCCTTCACGTCATTTCTAGTTCACTCTTCATCTATTATTTCTTCTGGGTATCTTTCCTTTTTTCCTCTTCACTCTCAAATAATAGAAACCTTGCCTGGATTCCTCTGGTATTTTCCAGATTCATTCCCCTTTCATTGATGGCCCAAACATTTTGCAGGTCCTGGTGGAATGGAGGTACAGATCCCTCTAGTTCACTTCCCCTATTGTTTATACCTCTGGGAGTATGGACCAAACTTGATATTAAAAAGTGTTTAAAATCACTAATCATTAAAGAAATCAAATCAAATTGAGTGGGATCATCCCATACTCATCTTTGTCTTTCTGACTTATCTGACTTAACATAATTTCTTCTCACATTCTATGCTATGACCACAGAATGCAAGCTCAGACCTATGGGGATGCAGAGGTTACACAGGCACCTGTGCTGAATATAGGCTGCAGATCAGATCTATGGGGTTTACAGTTAACAGTATTTATATACTTTCCCATATATGGGAGCTACTCTCTTCCCTGATGTAGCTTGCTAGTCCTTAAGAAAACTTAATAAAAATCATTTTTTATTCTATGTCAGAGTAATTGAGATTAATTTTCATATAATTAAAATTTAAATAACTGTGCAATCTTTATCTGTCAAATCTTGGAATATGCAGATCCAGGCTTTGATGCTTTTGAGTTATTTGATAATTGTTTAAAAGACTCTTCTCACTTTTTGCCTTTAAAAATGAGACTATCTGAGACTCAGTTCTGAAACCTTTCAAAGTTAGTAGGTGTCAAAGTTACTTTCCGAATCTGAACCTTATCATGAAATTACTTTTTAGTTCAAAATTTCTCTTTTATTTTGCTGTACAAAATGTTCTGTTCTGGCTAAGAGCTGTAACTCTCAACTTTCTGAACAAGGCTCCAATGGAAAATTTAGTTGGAAAGAAGAGTGTCATGTTGTTTCAACATTTATGCAAATTTCACATTAAGTTCACTTTCGGTTCTTAAAGAGTGCTGGTGATGTGATACTGATTCTAGATGCTTTCCCTTCTCGTAGCTATATCTGTCTTTATCTTTCTCTCAAAGGAAGAAAGAAAAGAATTAAGGAATTTGGCTGAAAACTGAGTCACTGCACAAAGATCACAGCATAACTGTAATATGGGTCAATATGTTTGCAAGAAAAGCACAAATGTTGCAGAGGCTAAAGTGGAATCAAACTCCTACAAGGTTCTCACATTCTACTTCAAGTGGCATAACATTCAAACAGACTGATAAACAAAGAATACATTTTTAGTTCCCTAGGACAACTTCAGAAGCAATAAACCAAAACTAAGTGCTATAGCTTAAGAGCAATTAGTAAGGATAAAATGGAATACTGAAAATATGTGATTGCTCAGGAGAAGGGAGAAAAGGAACACACAAAGGAAATGGAATACAGAGAAAATGAAAAACGACATAGGCTTAACCCAACAGCAATGATAATTGTATTCACGGTCAGGATCTGAACTCCCACTGTTTTACCTTCACTATTTTAGCTGTTCAGTGCCACCACCTTGCTCTTCCTTTCAGCAGCTAGCAGAATATTCCTGTTGCGCTTGCTGTCATTTCTTTTGCTCTCTTTGTCTTTTATATTTTCTTTGATAGAAAACATTTTTAATCCATTTTTGTCATTTAAACAAATTTTAAGCCTTTGGTGTATGGTTAAGAGGAAGAGATGATTGTGTGTGCTCTGTTGACTGGGTGTCACAGAGATGTTAGTTTTATTTTATTTTTTATTGTCTATTTTATTAGTGATTGTGGGATAAGAGGGGTACAATTCCACATAATTCCCATCATCAGAGTTTCACATCCCATCCCTTCCATTGGAAGCTTTCCTATTTTTTATCCCTCTGGGAGTATGGATCCAGGATCATTATGGGGTGCAGAAGGTGGGAGGTCTGTCTGGCTTCTGTAACTGCTTCTTCTCTGGAAATGGGTGTTGGCAGGTCAGTCCATACTCCCAGCCTGTTTCTGTCTTTCCCTAGTGGGGCAGGGCTCTGGGGAAGTGGGGTTCCAGGATACGTTAGTGAAGTCATCTGCCCAGGGAAGTCAGATTGGCGTCATGGTAGTGTCTGCAGGTTGGTGGCTAAAAAAGCATTAAGATATAAAGAAGAATACTTACCTGGCAGGGGAAATAACCATGATTACGAAGGTGGTTTTCCCAGGGCGAGGCTTATCCATTGTACTCTAGATGTGCTGACCCCTGCGATTTCCCCAAATGTGGGAAATTGGACTGCATAATTTGTGGTAGTGGGGAACTGTGTTTGCGCTTTCCCCTGGCTTAAAAAAAAGGGGGAAAAAAAGAGACAAGGCAGAACAAATTGTTTAATAATCAGAAACCTAAAGGTAAGAATATAGTAGGTGAGGTTTGGGGTCTTCATGTTAGAAGTAGCCAGAAAGTCTATTTTTTTAGGCATATTCCAAGGGACCCATGGCTTTACTATTTTTTCCCTGAGCCCTACAGCTAACATGCAGGTAGGCTAAAGGTATTGTCTGGGGGAGATGGTGTCAGAGTTGGAAATAGGACCAGAAAACTGCATCAGGGAAGAGAGTAGCTCCCAAGTATGGGAAAAAGTATATAAATACTGTTAACTGTAAACCCCATAGATCTGATCTGGAGCCTATATTCAGCACAGGTACCTGTGTAACCTCTGTAGGTCTGAGCTCACATGCCATGGTCATAGCTAGGAACATGGTAGGCTGCACTCATTTCAGGACCAGTCTTCCTCAAGTGGCAGAGTATGTTAACCCAGTCTCCCTTTGGAGAGTGGGGAAGTCCCTATCACTCTTGTTCTACATTGAGGGCAAAGTCCTGTGGAGGCCCACAGGAGGGTTTATGATGTTGTTCCTGATGGAGATGACCAGTGATGGTGGAAAGAGGGATCTGTTAGAGGTCTAGGCCCATCATATCTATGTGGAAATCCCACGATTCCCTGACTATGGCCCCAGATTATGGTGTGGCCTGGTAGTGACCAAAAGGGTCATAATTAGAGTGTGCCAGTCTCTTGCCCTTATCCAGCTTTTGTAGTCCTTATTTCGTCTGGCAGGGTTAGACTTAGAGTGATTGAGGGAAGTGAAATAGGAAGTAGGTGAGGAGAGTATATAGGTCTAAGTAGAATATATTTGATTAAGTACTTTATGGTGTCTTTTTTTAGGTCTTTCTAATTACTTGCTATAGTTATTGAGTCACTGAAGATCATTGCACACTTTTACTTAAGGTATATATATTTCCCCTAACTTATGGATACATGTGTGCATGTACCCTAATCTCCTAGACCCTGGTCTATATCTAGGTTCTGTAACTTTGTTAGGAGGTGTGCCACCTGAGATGGAACTAAGGAGTCCTATGAGCTAGGAAAGGTCTCACCAGAGTATTGGAGCTGGAGGGTTAACATCCTATGCCTGGCATCTCTGGACACAGTCTGAAGTGAAACATGTCAGGGTGGACTGGTTGCATTGATTTGGTTGAGATCAGCAGAGGCAGTATCAAATGGTATGGACCAAGAGTAGCATGAGGGAAAATGAGCAAAGTCCCAGAAGCTCCAAGACAGGGAGAAATAGAGGTTTATACAGAATGAGAAAGTTTCCTTGCTGTTTTTTAGTTTAAGAAGGTAATTGATAATTATTGTTGTAACCACATTATTTGGGAACTTGGTTTACTTTGAAAATCCCACAGTCCGGATTCACTCTACCATACAAGACAGTACTGTGATTTATGCCATTTAATGCTATTTACAAATAACTATATCTTATATACTGATAAGACCAGTTGCTCCTGGTCTAAAATTATAGGTGATTTAATATTTCAAAAAAGTTATTGTTAGAAATGCATTAACAATTTAAGCCCAGTGTTAAAATTCAATCAGTTTACTAATTTGAAACCTTAATTTCTTAGATTGATGGAATATATACTCAGAATTGAAGTCTATGCATTAAAAAGCTTGAGACATTCAATCTAATTTTCCCCTCTTACATTGATTAAATTGTGATTTATAAGACTATATGTTAATAGGAGTATATGTTTAATACCATTGCCACAACCAAAGGTCCCTCCTTTCTCTATTTAATAGTTTGGGCCCTCTTATCAAAAAATATATGCATTTTTATTTATTTTTATCATTTTATTGGGAGTTTAATGCTTTACGGTACAGCTGTTGACACATAGGTGAAAGTTCTCATCTCACCATGATAGGTGTCTGCAAAACATTTTCACTGCAGACATCAGTTCTTTTCCATCATCATGCACCAGGACCATCACCCCTACCCCTAACACACTCATTTCCCTCCTTCCCCAGAGTCCTTTGTTTTGAATCTCTTTATATGCCACTTAGTCTTTAGCACAATGAGATTGAAGGATTTCTGAAACTGGAGCCCATTTCAGGAAGTGACTATAGACACTGGACCCAGATTCAAATTCCAAAATATAGGATGGACACTTTCTTTCACTCTATGGAAAAAAAAAAAAAGGTCCAACCCTCAAGGAGGAAGCTTCACAAGTGGTGAAGCATAGCTGCAGGTGTCTTTCTTACTCTCCCCCTTTTTATCTCTCCCTCTCAATTTCTCTCTGTCCTATTGATAGTTACCAACTATTTCTAGACTCTGTAACCATTTATTCTCAGGTTATTTTCACAGAGCAGGGCAACCCTAGACTCATCCAGGTGATAAGGACTTAGCAACCAACCCCTGACTCCATCCCCAGAGCCTATTTTAAGATTTCCAAATCATAAGTAGGGCACCAAAGTAAAAGCCCTGTGGTAAGGGGTAGACATGCAGCTTTCTGGGACAGTGGGGGGTGGGAGTGGGTGGGAAGGATGGGTCACAGTCTTTTGGTGGTGGGAATGGTGTTTATGTACACTCCTAGTAAAATGTAGTCATATAAATCACTAGTTAATATGAGGGGGAAAATTAATTGTATGTCTCGAAGTTTTTTAAAACACAGACTGAATCTTTTTAATATATAGGCTGTGTATTTGATAGGCGGACTCTCTCAAAAGCCTAGACCAAGTAGATCAGAAGCAACCAATAGCACAGCTATATACAAGATACTGGGTACTGTACAGAAAACCCTAACAAAAGAACTTTTCAAAGTTAACCCAATTACCAAATAATGTGATGATAAGATTAACTATCGATTGTCTTTTTGAACCCTAAGACAGCAGGAACCTCACATCTCCACTATAGAGCCTCTACTCCCCCCAGTCCTGGAACCCTTGGATAGGGCCCACTTTCCCATATGCCTCTCCCAATCCATATCAAATAATATTGCATCTGCCAATCACAACCTAATCAACGCAACGATGGCCACCTCAACATGCTTCACTTCAGACTGTGTCCAGAGACTTCACGTGTGGAATGACAACCCTTCAACTTCATTACTCGGGTGAGACCTTTCCTTTCATAGTATACTCTAATTCCATCTCAGGTGGTTCACTTTCTAACAAAGTCCCAAAACCTAGATATACACCAGTTTCTGTGAGAGAGAGAGAGCATATGTTCACACGTATCCATAAACTAGTGCAAAATATATACCTGAAAGCAGAAGTACACTAGAATTTGCAGTGAGTATCCCCCTAACACTTCCTCTCCACTATTCCAAGCTTTGGGTCCATGATTGCTCAACAATTTGTTTGGCTTTGTATGTTGACTCTCTTTTCAGTCACCAGGTTCCAGATGTCATCAGGATGCCGGCCAGGCTTCCATGGACTGAAGACCCTACCAAGGTGTCCTGGAACTCCGCTTCCCCAGAGACCCACCCTACTAGGGAAAGAGAGAGGCAGACTGGGAGTATGGATCGACCAGTCAACGCCCATGTTCAGTGGGGAAGCAATTACAGAAGCCAGACCTTCTACCTTCTACAACCCACAATGACCCTGGGTCCATATTCCCAGAGGGATAGAGAATGGGAAAGCTATCAGGGGAGGGGGTGGGATATGGAGATTGGGTGGTGGGAATTGTGTGGAGTTGTACCCCTCCTACCTTATGGTTTTGTTAATTAATCCTTTCTTAAATAAAAAAAAATTAAAAAAGCAAAATTAAATAAAGAATAAAAGAAAGAATCCAACTGTTAAAAAAAAAAAAAGACTTACTGCCCATTCTTAGTTCTAAGTAAAGGAATTCTGGCAACAACTGAAACTCATGGACCACTTCTTTTATAGCTTTCTCACATGTTGTTATTATGGACTGAAGTGATTGTTTTCACGGAAAAATCTATACACATGCCTCATATTTTGTGAGGTCAAATAAGTCACATTTAAGGTTCATGAGTATTGGAAAATAAACTGTATTCCTCTTGTTTCACTTCTGAGTTCAGTGTGATGCTTAGCATATGATAAATATTCATCCCATGGTATTATATTTAGCAAAAAACTGGTGGGAGAAAAAATAAGATAAGCATAATCAAGGAGATTTATTTATTTTTTTTAAATTTCTTTATTGGGGTATTAATGTTTTACATTCAACAGTAAATATAATAGTTTGTACATGCATAATATTTCTCAGTTTTCCATATAACAATGCAACCCCCACTAGGTCCTCTGCCATACTTCTTGGATCTGTATTCTCCCCACCTACCCACCCACCCCAGAGTCTTTTACTTTGGTGCAATATGCCAATTCCAGTTCAGGTTCTACTTGTGTTTTTTTTTTTCTTTTTCTGATCTTGTTTTTCAACTTCTGCCTGAGAGTGAGATCATCCCATTTCATCGTTCTGTTTCTGACTTATTTCACTTAACATGAATTTTTCAAGGTCCATCCAAGATTGGCTGAAAACAGTGAAGTCACCATTTTTAATAGCTGAATAGTATATATATATATAATATATTATAATTATAATATATTATAATATATATTAATAGCTGAATAGTATATATATAATATATTATAATTATAATATATTATAATTATAATATATTATATATATATTATATATAATAGTATATATATATATATATATATATATATATATACCACAACTTGCTCAGCCATTCATCTGTTGTTGGACACCTGGGTTGCCTCCAGGTTTTGGCTATTACAAATTGTGCTGCTAAGAACATACGTGTACACAGATCTTTTTGGATGGATGTGTTGGGTTCCTTAGGATCTATCTCCAGGAGAGGAATTGCAGGATCATAGGGTAGGTCCATTTCTAGCCTTCCAAGAGTTCAAGGAGACTTATTTCTTACTTTAAATGTTCTAATAAAAACTGCATTGTAACCCCATAATTTGGATATGTAGAGTCACTCAATTAATTCAGAATAATTTGTATGAAAATGTGTTTTATAAAATTGGATTTTAATATATAAATATAGTTCCAACATTTGTATTCTAAGAGCACAATCTAGGAAGGACTATTTCTTCTTCTTCAGCCTTATTTGAAAATCTACAGCCCGTACAGAAGAGGACCATCGCCACCACCACCCACCATCTATCTCTCTGGTCTCTGGGAGACCAGCACAAACCTGGAGGCATGTGTTATCTACAGAACAAGCATTTGAGACTGTACAAGGACAATGAAGAGGAGGGGATGATTTAAAGGCAAAAACAAAAACGTAAAGGAGTATGAAGATAGTTCATCTGAAAGAATACACACTTTAACAGGTAACCTGAAGGGCCCAGGTTCAAGACCCTGGCCACCACATGAGAGTACCGCCCACGGGGAAGCTTCACAAGCAGCAAAGCCGTGCTATGGTGTCTCTCCTTCTTTCTCTTTCTCTCACTTACTATATGAAAAAAAAATTCAATCTGTATGGAGGAAGCTTCACAAGTGGTGAAGCATAGCTGCAGGTGTCTTTCTTACTCTCCCCCTTTCTATCTCTCCCTCTCAATTTCTCTCTGTCCTATTAAATAAAATAAATTAAGTAAATATTTTTTAAAAATACAAGAGGAGGTTGGGCATAAGCGCAGTAGGTTAAGTGCACATGGCACAAGGCACAAGGACCGGCTTTACCAAATAATGTGATGATAACATTAACTATCCATTGTCTTTTTGAACCCTAAGACAGCAGGAACCTCACATCTCCACTATAGAGCCTATATCTCCCCCAGTCCTGGAACCTTAGGATAGGGCCCACTTTCCCGTGTGCCTCTCCCAATCCATATCAAATAATATTGCATCTGCCGATCGCAACCTAATCAATGCAACGATTGCCACCTCAACATGCTTCAGCTCAGGCTGTGTCCAGAGACTTCAGGTGTGGAATGACAGCCCTTCAGCTTCATTACACAGGTGAGACCTTTCATTTCATAGTATTCTCTAATTCCATCCCAGGTGGATCACTTTCTAACAAAGTCACCAGGTTCTGTGAGAGAGAGCATATGTTCACATGTATCCATAAACTAGTGCAAAATATATACCTGAAAGCAGAAGTACACTAGAGTTTGAAGTGAGTACCCCCCCCCCCCAACACTTCCTCTCCACTATTCCAATCTTTGGGTCTGTGATTGCTCAACAATTTGTTTGGCTTTCTATGTTAACTCTCTTTTCAGCCACCAGGTTCCAGATGCCATCAGGATGCCGGCCAGGCTTCCCTGGACTGAAGACCCCACCAATGTGTCCTGGAGCTCCGCTTCCCCAGAGACCCACCCTACTAGGGAAAGAGAGAGGCAGACTGGGAGTATGGATCGACCAGTCAACGCCCATGTCAGTGGGGAAGCAATTACAGAAGCCAGACCTTCTACCTTCTGCAACCCACAATGACCCTGGGTCCATGCTTCCAGAGGGATAGATAATGGGAAAGCTATGGGGAATGGGATATGGAGATTGGGTGGTGGGAATTGTGTGGTGTTGTACCCCTCCTACCCTATGGTTTTGTTAATTTATCCTTTCTTAAATAAAGAATAAATTAAAAAAAAAAGGATCCTGCTTCGAGCTCCTGGCTCCCCACCTGCAAGGGGCACTTCACTGTTGGTATGCTTTTAAAAACCCCTTCTGTTTCATTTGGTTTAAATCCCCCCTGCTTAACACTATTCTATTTACATAACCACTTCATTCTATTTACATAACTGTTGTTAACAAGCACCACCCTCCCTCCAGGGCATTGGTGGTTCAGTGATAGAATTCTCGACTGTTCCGCCCCGTCTCCTTGTCATACCCTGATTTTCACCAGTCACTTTTCTCTCCACCCTCTCTGCATCATATCCTGTTCCCACCCTACTGGGCTAGTATATTTATAAGGACAAGATTGTTTGTAGTTTTTAGTTTAGCTTAGCTTGGTATAGATTGTGCTGTGTCCTGCACGAATAAAGAGATACTGTGTACAACCCAGCCATGAGTCCCAGGTCGTCTGTTACCCGCCTGTGATCCCAGCCCGTCGAAAACAACACTTCACAAGCAGTGAAGCATAGCTGCAGGTGTAAAAATAAATAAATAAATAAATAAATACATAAATACATAAAATATAAATAAAAAAATAAAAGAATTTTTAAAAGTTAACTGGGGAAATGAATTCATGTAGGCATGAAGCCCCAGCAATAAATATGTAAATAAACACAAAGGAAGTCCATCAAAGTAATACCTGCTCAGGGCAATGTGTCTTCTATGTCTTAAGATACTAAGAGTCAAATCTGGGAGTCAGGCGATTGTGCAGTGGGTTAAGCACACGTGGCACAAAGCACAAGGACTGGCATAAAGATCCTGGTTCCAGCCCTCAGCTCCCCACCTGCAGGGGAGTTGCTTCACAAGCAGTGAAGCAGGTCTGCAGGTGTCTATCTTTCTCTTCCCCTGTCTGTCTTCCCCTCCTCTCTTCATTTATTTCTGTCCTATCCAACAACAACTAAACCAACAACAACAACAACAACAACAACAATAATAATAACTACAATAATAAAACAACAAGGGCAACAAAAGGGAAAAAATAAAATTTTTTTTAAAAAAGAGTCAAATCCACTGAAATATTTATGTATCATTGCCTTATGGTTTAAATTGTATGTCAGAGTTCCAAAAAATTAGGGAATGAGTATAAGTATATTGTGTAAAAGACTGAGATCTTGTTTTGAAATGTAGAGTTCTTACCCAGGGAATACACAGTCCAGAACTAAGAACAGTGTTCACACACCACCCTTCTTCATGCTGCCTATTGTTGGAAGATAGGTTCAGAAAAGAAAGACAGGGTCAACTTTTTTACTTTGAGACCTACTGAAGTGGAAAACAGAATGTCAAGGCAAAGAAATTGTTAACTAACTGAACTATAAGAAGTCAAGAAGCCTTTGATCACTACCAAGCCACCCCATCATCTGGGATTCCCACATAGATATGATGGGCCTAGACCTCTAATAGATCCCTCTCTCCACCATCAATGGTCATCTCCATCAGGAACAACATCATAAACCCTCCTGTGGGCCTCCACAGGACTTTGCCCTCAATGTAGAACAAGAGTGATAGGGACTTCCCCACTCTCCAAAGGGAGACTGGGTTAACATACTCTGCCACTTGAGGAAGACTGGTCCTGAAATGAGTGCAGCCTACCATGTTCCTAGCTATGACCATGGCATGTGAGCTCAGACCTACAGAGGTTACACAGGTACCTGTGCTGAATATAGGCTCCAGATCAGATCTATGGGGTTTACAGTTAACAGTATTTATATACTTTTTCCCATACTTGGGAGCTCCTCTCTTCTCTGATGCAGTTTTCTGGTCCTATTTCCAACTCTGACACCATCTCCCCCAGACAATACCTTTAGCCTGCCTGCATATTAGCTGTAGGGCTCAGGGAAAAAATAGTAAAGTCATGGGTCCCTTAGAATATGCCTTAAAAATAAAAAGACTTTCTGGCTACTTCTCACATGAAGACCCCAAACCTTACCTACTATATTCTTACCTTTAGGTTTCTGATTATTAAACAATTTGTTCTGCTTTATATCTTTTTTTTGTTTTGATGGTTGTTCACTTTTTATTTTGTTGTGTTATGTTTTCTCTCCCCCCCCCATTTTTTTAAAAGTTATAAAATGGAAACATTGACAAGACCATAGGATAAGAGGGGTACATTTGCACATATTGCCCACCCCCAGAGCTCCCTATCCAATCCCCTCCCTTGATGCTTTATATCTTAATGCTTTTCAGCCACCAAGTTACAGATGCTACCATGGCACCAACCTGACTCTCTGGGCAGATGACCTCATCAATGTATTCTGGAACTCCACTTCCCCTGAGTCCAGCCCCAGTAGGGAAAGATAGAATCATGCTGAGGGTATGGCTCTACCTATTAATGCCCATGTCCAGCAGAGAAGTAATTACAGAATCCAGATCTCCCATGTCCTGCACTTCATAAAAATCTTTGGTTCATATTCCAGAGGGATAAAGAACAGGAAATCATCCAATTGAAGGGATGGGATACAGAACTCTGATGATGGGAATTCTATAGACTTGTACCCCTCTTATCCCACAATCTTGTTGATTATTATTAAATCACTAATAAAATAACATTAACTAATATAAAGGTAAAATATAATCTGTTATTAATAACATATAGAAAATTTTAAAAAAACAATAAAATAGTCTTAAAAAAAGAAATAAATTCAGTAGACAGAATCATTCCTTGTAAGAAAGCTACAACTTCATTGGGAGACAGGGAGGATAAAGTTGGACAGTTAAGAATCCCCAAAAGGCAAAGCAAATGGGATTGTATTAAACTAAAAAGCTTCTGCACAGGAAGAAACCATCATCAAAGTGAAAAGGCACTGATATAGCACCATTCAACTAAATTGATTTCATCTTTTTCTTCTTCCCCTTTTAATTTTTTTGTTATCTCATTCTATTCTTGTTTATGTTTTTGATTCTGAATTACTGGTTATTATTTATTCAAAGTGTTGTGATTTTTGTGTGTGTGTGAAAAGTGTGTGCTTAGTGTATTGGTAGTGAGTTGATAGTGGCACAAAAGACTATCTTAAATACAGAAGACTGACGCAATTCCCCCAGTTACTACAAAATTGAAATCTAGAATAGATTCATTAAAAAGAAGAAATGACAAATGATAAAATCACCAGGGAGAAATCATCCAAATGAAAATGCATATAGAAACTCATGGAAAAGAGACACCTGAAAAACAAAAGGCAGTAAAGCAAAAGATAGAATCATAAGAACTACAGCTCAGATATCTGGACCAATGTACTTGTGAATGGACTGAACTCATCAATTATAAGAGGAAGGTCCATTCATATTGCACATACAGGAAGCCCACATGATTTATAAAGACAAACATAGATTCGTTACTAAAGCGTACAATAAGTTATCTCAAGAGATTAACTCAAAGGAAGAAGGCAGAGACAGCTATTCTGATATCTGGAAAAATTGACTTTCAGCCAAAAAAAGCTAGTAAAAGACATTGACAGACACTAATAAGCAAAGAAACAATCCATCAATAAGACATTTCTGTCATTAATATATATGTACAGGTGCCTTGAATATCTAAAATTTATGTTATTAGACCTTAAGGGAGACACTGACAGCAACAGATTAGACATTTCTCCCTTCTCCCTTTCTCTTTCTTTCTTTCTTTCTTTCTTTCTTTCTTTCTTTCTTTCTTCCTTCCTTCCTTCCTTCCTTCCTTCCTTCCTTTCTTTCTCTCTTTCTTTCCTTCTTTCCTTCCTTCCTTCTATCTTTCTTTCTTCCTTATTTTCTCTTTTAAATTTTTTTATTGGGGGATTAATGTTTTACAGTTGACAATAAATACAATAGTTTGTACATGCATACTATTTCTCAGTTTTCCACATAACAATACATCCCACACTAGGTCCTCTGTCATCCTTTTCTATCCTTTCTTGCTCAGTTCTGATTTATGGTGGTGCAGGTTATTGAACTTAGAATTTCAGAGCCTCAGGCATGAAAGTCTTTTGCACAATCATTATGCTACCCCCTTCCCCAGTAGATTTTAATATACGTCTTGTAGAGATGCAGAGATCATACAAACAACTAATAGGAAAATAATGTCTTTAAGTGAAATAGTTCATTAGTGGACTTAGGAAATAAACACAGAAACTTCCACCTCAAAAGAAATGAATATACATTCTCAAGGTTAGTCAGATGTTGAGATATAGGGCAAGTCTCAATAAATATATGAAGACAGAAGTCATAACAACTTTTCTGACTACCATAAAATGGAACTAGAAATAAATCCCTAAAAGAAAACAAGAACTATCTCAAACATACAGAAACTTAACAACAGATCCTGCATAGCTATGAGGTCAGCAAAGAAAGCAGAGTCACTGGAGGTAGTGCAACCTACAGAGCCACTGATCTGTGAGCATGAGGTCCTAACTTGATAGACCCCCTGTAATGCCTATGCCAGTTTGATGTTCTCTCTCTCTTCCATTATAAATCTTTGAAAAATCAGAGTAGGTTGTCTTATCTTGGGTGGAACTTGAAGGTATGTTAAGTGAGATAAGGCAAACGCTAGAAGAAGAAGAAGCCAAAAAGAGAAGGACAAATACCAGATGTTCTCACAGGTGGAACTTAAGAAATAAGTACTGAAAAGGGGAAACACAAAGTGAAACTTGGATTGGGTGTCTTGTATTGTAACAAAGCAAAAGGCTGGGGAAGGAGGGGGCCAGGTGTCAGTGCACCTGGTTAAGTGCACATAGTACTAAGTGCAAAGACCTGTGCAGTACGATCCCCTGCTCCCCACCTGCAGGTGTCTATCATTCTCTTTCCCTTTCTGTCTTCCATATTGAATAAGAAATTAGAAAAAAGTAAATAAATAAAGGAGAAAAATGGCCCCTGGGAGCAGTGGATTTGTAGTGCTGGCATGGAGCCCCAGTGCTAGCCCTGCAGGCAACAACAAAGCAAAATACACAAACAAGGACTGAGGGCCAGGTAGTGGTGCACCCAGTTGAGTCCACCTGCAGGGGGAAAGTTCTGCGTGTGGTGAAGCATTTTTGCAGGAGTCTCTCTGTCTTTCAATATTCCCCTACCACCTCTACTTCTGGCTGTCCCTCTCCAATAGAAAAAGATAAAAAAATATATTCTGGGGGAGGGAGGGGATGAAAGTGGGTGGAGAGGGTCTTGGGATCCAGGTGCAAGGTGGTAGAAAAAGATCCATGTTGGAGGTGAGAGTGTTTTGCAGACTCCTATCCTGGGGAGATGAGAAATTATATCCATGTGTACAAATAGCTGTCCTATAGTCCATTAACCTGCCAATTAAATGATAAAAAATATCGAAGGAGAAAAAAATGACCTCATGATCAATAAAAATGAAGAAACAAACTATTAGATTATACAGCAAAAGAAGGATTTGGTGGGAAGTTCAAAGCAATACATGCTCACATCAGTGAATAAGGAAGGTCGGGTCTAAGTGAAACAGGAAAGGGGGAAATTATATGGTGGTGAATGAACATTAGGCTTTTGGAGTGATCAGTATAGCGGTCATGTAATGTTGTTTATAGATGTTAAAGTATAAATCACTGGAGATTTATGTAATGCTATAAACTGATGCTATCTCAGTAGTAGCAACTATAATAATATAATCTAACAAAACAAAAAAGAAATGAAGTACTGAAACATGCTAAGTGTAGATAAACCTTGAACATATTGAATAGAATGCTGAATGAAAGAAGCCTATCAAAGAAAATGATGTCTCAATTCCCATGAAATATTCAGAACAGAGAGTGAGCTGAAGGGACAGAAGGCAGATTTACTGTATAAAAACCTGGTAGATGGAAGAATAGTGGAGTGATAGCTAAGAAGTGTGGGGTTTCTTTTGGAGGTAATAAAGATTTTCTGAAACTTTGGTGATGGTTGTACACATCTGTAAATATACTAAAAACTTTTAAATTGTATATTCTGATGGTTCAGTTGTGCAGTATGTGGATTATAGCTCAATAAAGAAATATATTATCTTTATCATCTATCAAGAGGGATATGATACACACACACAGACACACAGACACACACACACACACACACACACACACACACACACACACACACACACGGAAAGAACCCACAGTTCTGAAGATTCCTCCAATGTAATAAGGGTCAGATTCAAGCCTGGGCTTCACACATGGCAAAGCAGTGCACTATGCAGGTGAACTACTTTGCCGGATCAATGTATGTATATTCTCCTCTAAGGAAATGGTAAATATAAAGCGAGGGACACAGAACAAACTCAGCTTTTTGATCTGACATTCACTCAGCTAGAGATGTTAAGTTGGTGCAAGTGCTGCTAGAAACACGTGATTGTTAGGATCAGCTGGGGGAAGGGTGAGGGGCCTGTACATCTGTGGAGTCAGAGCAGTATGGGGGAGTGAGTGTGCACTTGGCAAAGGGAACACATCTCAATTACTGCTGTTGTGAGTAAATGATCTAGAATAGTAGAGTCTCATACCACCCCTGGTTGCCAAAGAGATAATTATCACAAACTAGTGAAGAGGTGCATGGGGCATCCAGGAGTGATGTACACAACAGACAGATGAGCAGGTATTGGGAGGACTCTAAGTATGATGTGCAGGTGGCTGGACCAATGCAGAGACAGAACTGAACTCTCAGTATGTGCCAGCTGCCGTGCATCATTTCTTCAGAGTAAGCCTGTAAGTCAGGGGTTTTGTTTGTTTTCTGGTCACCAGTGCTTTACTAGGGCTTCATGTCTGCTTGATTCAACCACTCCTGGTGAATTTATTTATCTTTCATGTAGAGGACAAGAGACAGAAGGAACAAGAGAGACATTACAACACTGCTTGGCCACTCCTGAAGCTGCCCCTGTACTTGGTGCTCCTGTGTGGTATCTGGGAGCTTGAAACTAGGTCTTTGCAATATAGTGAGTGTGAGCTTCACTGGATGAGCTATTTCTGAACCTCCAATTAAGGTCTTTTATATATATGAAAAGTAAGTAACATGTAGATGAAATATCTTGTTCAAGGTCTCTAGCAAATTGTGAGTTTGGATTTTACATCGGAATTATTTTTGAACTATGGTTTACACTTCTTACAGAGAACCAATAGGGCTTGAGAACTGCCTGGACATGTTGAGGATCATGATGTCAAGATTTTGAATCCAATTTTCTGGAAATATATTCCATTTTCTTTTCCTTCCTTCCTTCCTTCCTTCCTCCCTCTCTCCCTTCCTTCCTTCCTTCCTTCCTTCCCTCCCTCCTTCCTTCCTTCCTTCTCTTTCTCTATCTTTTCTTTCTTTCTTTCTTTCTTTCTTTCTTTCTTTCTTTCTTTCTTTCAATTTCTTTATTGGGGGATTAATGTTTTACATTTGACAGTAAAAACAATAGTTTTTACATGTATAACATTTCTCAGTTTTCTACATAACAATACAACCCCCACTATGTCCTCTGTCATCCTTTTTGGACCTATGCTCTCCCCTAACCCACCCCAGAGTCTTTTACTTTGGTTCTCTCTCTTTCTTAGTGAAAGAGACCACAGCACCAAAACTTCCTTCAATTTGGTGGGGGTCAGGCTTGAACCTGAGTCATGCACATAACAAAGCAATGTATCATCCAAGTGAGGTATTTCACTGGCTTAGAACATATCAATTTTCTTACTAGAATTGGAAGAGGGGGCTTGTGAGGCTGGTCTTAATAGAACTAAGTGTAAGAAACAGATGAAAATGCAAGCCAGAAGAGGAATTAACCAATACAAGAGCAGAAAGATTCTTATAGGACCAGGAGAGAGGGGGATGAAAGATGAGTCTTTTTTGTCATTTAGACAACAAAAGAAGAAATAAATGAGAAGCTAGAAAAAAGTATAGTTGACATTGAACATTATCCATGCAGTTAAGGGCATTGTCTCCCTAATAATTGTATTAGTCTGTTGACTACCAAATGACTAAGAATAATTTATTTCTGGACACTTCTGAACTGACTTTGTCATGTAGATAACAAAATATTTCTTAGATATGCCAAAAAATATATAACAACTTAGAATTTTATTAAATTCTGAGTTTATTAAAGAATCAAAGTGAGGGCCAGGTGGTGGTGCACCTGGTTGAGTGCACATGTTATAGTGCACAAGGACCTAGGTTCTAGCCCCTGGGCCCCCCTTGCAGGGGGAAAGCTTTGCAAGTTGTGAAGCAGGGCTGCAGGTATCTATCTATCTGTCTATTTATCATCTATCTATTTATCTATCTATCTACCTATCTATCTATCTCCCCTTGCCCTCTCAATCTGGCTGTCTCTATCCAATAAATAAATAAAGATAAAAATTTAAAATAAAAAAAGATAAAAGAAAAAAAAGAGTCAAACTGAGGACTTGAGCTCAGGAAGAACTACTGGCAATATATTCCATTTTCTTTCCTTCTTTATTTCCCTTTATTTCTTCTTTCTTTCTTTCTTTCTTTCTTTCTTTCTTTCTTCTTGGAACAGTACTCACATTGCTCCGAGAGATTGGGCCCATAGATTGGGTTTTATACATTATACTTGATAGGAAGTTATAATAATCAATTTCTAAGAAATTCTGTAGCATGGGGGAACAGACCATATTTTTCACGATTCACTGTTATCTATACATTGAGACTACTAAACAAAGCTATTTTATTTTATTTTATTTTATTTTATTTTACATAGTATACCCTGCTAATCTGTTTTTGTGGGAACTGGGGGTTCAGGCAGTAGGGACTGGCTGTTCTGTGTATTTTCTTGATGGTTGGTGAATATCCTATTGTAGGCTTTTGTACCCTGGACCCCCCACCCCACATTATCAGGAGGTCTGAGGGGTGTGGTCTCATCAGAGGACCAGATCAGTTGAGTTCTGACTTGCAGCAGCTCATGGCTCATACACATGTCCAGGCTGATAGTGGTTTTAGGCAGAGTTCTTTGACAATTCATGATTGTTTTAACAGTACAAAATGACTTTGATATATACAACATTTTAAAATCACTTTATTGAGGAAATGTTGATCTAATACATGGTTATTGTCACCAGGGTAAAATTCCACATTTCCCAAGATGGATGTCACCACACCTCACACTCTACCCAGACACCATCCTCCTCCAGCCCAGGGCACTGGGGCTGCAGCCCTACTTTCTCCACCCAATTTTCCCCCTCCCCTGCATTGGATCTGCTGCAAAAAAAACTGTAATCCATGACAGTTTCATTATCTATGAATGTTTTGTGCCAAATAAAAAAGCAGGTTTTTCTATGTATTTCAGATTTTTCAATAGACTATTCTGTATATAATTACACAGAGCTATGAGACCACCTTAAACAGAAGTGAGGGTGACTCACAAGTCCCCAGACAGCTCACTCATTGCCAGAGCCCTGGCTGTGACTAAGGAGACAATAACGTGCCTTTCAGCCTGAAAAAGCTCAATAGTCAAATCATTCTGAAGCCTTCTGCCTATCTTCTCTTGCTTATTTTTGTCTCAGTTATCATCATCCTCACCTAACCTCTCGCTTAATACTAGCTTGAATAACTAACTTTCTTCCTTCCTTCCTACCTTCCTTTCTTTCTTCCTCCTTCCTTCCTTCCTTCCTTCCTTCCTTCCTTCCTTCCTACCTTCCTTTCTTTCTTCTTCCTTCCTTCCTTCCTTCCTTCCTTCCTTTCTTCCTCCTTCCTTCCTTCCTTTTTTTTTTTTTTTTTTGCCTCCAGTTGCTGGGGCTTAGTGCTGACCCTAAGAATCCACTCTTCCTGGTGGTCATTTTTACTGGATAGGGCAGAGAGAAATAGAGAGAGGAGGGGGGAGACAGAGAGGGAGAAAGACAGACAGCTGCAGACCTGCTTCACCACTTGTAAAGCACCCCCTGGCAGCTGGGGAGGTGGGGGCTTGAACCCAGATCCTGGGTCCCTGTGCTTAGTACTATGTATACTTAACCGAGTGTGCCACCGCCCGGCCCCCTTGTACTTTTTGTTTCCCATTAAAGTTTATGAGTAGAAAAAAAATTCCTTAGTAACTCTCATTATTTCAGAATCTAGGCTTGGTTCTTACCAGGACATTCATCATAAATACTATCCTATCATCCACTACAAATAAAGATGTATTCTGAAGTTCTTAGAGCATTGTCCAAAAGCTTATGGTAAATTCCATTTCTGAGCTCTTAGGTGCTGGGGTAGCAAGGAGGGAGTGCATATATCTCAGACCTGTAGCTTTACAGAAGAACTGATGGTGTGGGAAAACCAGGAATCAAAGAATGTCAAAGGTTATTTTCCAGAGCTTCTAGAAAAGCTGCTTCAGGGACTGGATAGTGATATTATATTTGGGGGAGGATAGTCGAGATCGCTTTTCACAGGGTTAAAGATTTGTCACACATAAACTCAATAATGAATTGAGAAGAAAGCATAATTTTCAGTTTTACTCAGGAAAATTGAGAACACACACATGTTAGAGTACACATGAGCAATGAGAGAAAGAGAGAGAGGGAAAAAAAAGAGAGTGAGTGAGAGCCAATTACTCACATATTGATTGTCCAAGGCTTGGGGGGAGAGAGAGAGAGAGAGAGAGAGAGAGAGAGAGAGAGAGAGACCCATAACAGCTTCTTATAAACTTCTTTAAAAAAAAGATTATTATTATTATTTATTTATTCCCTTTTGTTGCTCTTGTTTTATTGTTGTCATTGATGTTGGATAGGAGAGAGAGAAATGGAGAGAGGAGGGGAAGACAGAGGGGGAAAGAAAGATAGACACCTACAAACCTGCTTCACCACTTGTGAAGTGACTCCCCTGCAGGTGGGGAGCCAGAGGCTCAAACTCGGATCCTTACACTGGTCCTTGTGCTTTGTGCCACGTGCACTTAACCCGCTGTATTACCGCCTGACTTCCTCTTATGAACTTCTAAGGCCCACTTTTACATCCTTTCTCAGGCATACCACACCTGTTACCATTCCCATTTCCTATGTAGTATTTGCTTTCTTTCCTAAAAGCATGGGGAACATGTATTCAGGTATGGTGCAGCAGTGTCTGTGTTTGTCTGCTTCTCCCTATTCATTTCCTGACCTCTGCAGTATAGCCAGTAGAATGCGTCTGTTGCCACTTGGTGCTGGTGCTCACGTGGGTGGCCTCACAACAGAGGTAAGCCACTGGCTTCCTCATTGCCCATTCAAGGGATATGCGCAATGCAGAAGGGAATGCGAGAAGAAATTCCGGTATGAACTTGCAATTTGTTCAGAAAAAGAGAGGGCTTACATAGCATAAAGTGGAACAAAGAACATTTTTCACATATGTCAGTAATCACAGGTTTCTAAAAGGTCAGTACCCCTATGGTGGGGAGGGCTAAGGAATGACGAGGATTGATGAGATACCAAAAGGTCAAGACAATTAATTACCATGAGGCAAGAGCTGTTAATTAACCAAAGGCATTAAGAAAAACATGGTGGTTAAACCAGCAGAGTGAGATAAAACAGAGAAGGGCAGAGTATTGATGTAAGACATGATGATCAAAGAACAGAGAAATAATGTGTGGGGGTCTAACTGTTGAGTTACTGGCAAGGCAGGGTGATGAAGTGTAGTTTGTATGTGATCAAAGATGGTGAACTTATAGTGAACTTTAAGTGAACTTTCATGCAGGCAACCACTTGTTTTGTAGCAAGGGAATGAGTTAAGTGTTAGAGGCTGCAGGCCTCCGTGAAGCCTGGGAGACTGACAAGGGGGAACTAAGTCAGGAAAGCATTTCCTTCCAAGCTCTATCCCCGAAAGGGAGAGACTCACAGGTGGGGTGTCTTTTCAGACCTCCATCTCAAGGATGGGGGAGTTCCCCTATGCTCTACCATGCTTTCACATAAACCCACAATTTGCAAACACCTAGGTTCAAGCCCCCAGTTCCCACCTTCAGGGTGAAGCTTCATGAGAGCAGTTGAGCCCTGTTGCAGGTTTCTCTCCTTTCTCTCTGTTTCTCATCCTTATTAAGGAAAAAGGAAAGGAAAATGACCTCCAGGAGCCATTTTGGAAATGTTGTGCAGATAATGTACCCCAGCGATCAATCTGGTGGAAAAAAAAATTAAATTTATTCTCTCTCTCTCATTCTCCAGAGCACTGCTCAGCTCTGGCTTATGGTGGTGCCAGGTACTGAATCAAGGACCTTTCATATGACCACTTCCCAGGTCCTCTGACACAGTCTTTAGGAACTATCTCTGTGTGCTAAATTGACCTTCCTGTATGTTATACCACTATTGGGGGTGAACACAATCCCTCTTTGCCCATAGAAGTTATGTTCTAAGACCCCCAGTAGATGTCAGAAACCATAGGTGGAACAGAGTCTTCTTCAGCAGGCATTCCAATAATGTCATTTCATTCAACTTCTTTTCTTTTTAAAAATATTTATTTATTTATTTGAGAACTACAAGGAGAAAGACACACACAGAGAGGAAGACCAGAGAACTGCATGAAAGTCTTTTGTATAACCACTGTGCTGTCTCCCCCACCTCTCAACTTTTTTCATTTATAAAAGTGATGAGAAAATAAAAGCAATGATTTTTTTTTTTTTTTTTTTGCCATCAGGGTTATCAGTAGGGCTTGGTGCCTGCACTAGGAATCCACGGTTCCCAGTGGCCATTTTTTTTCTTTCTACTTTTTATTTGACAGGACATAGAGAAATTGAGAGGGGTGAGGGAGATAGAGAGGGAGGGAAAGATAGATACCTACAGACCAGCTTCACTGCTCATGAAGCATTCCCTCTGCAGGTAGGGTGTTGGGGTTTGGGGTTTGAATCTGGGTCCTTGCACATGGTGATAAGTGCCACTGCCTGGTGCCTCCAACAATGACTTTCATTAAACTCCAAATAAAATGATGAAAAGGAGAAGGAAAAAAAAGAAGAGCAAAGAAAAGCAACAACTTCCTGGCAGAGGCCACTCTATGTGTTGACATGCCCTCCTCAGGTTTGCAGTGGCTTTCCTCTGGGTGCTAGAGTATCTCCCCATGTTCCCAGGATGTGTGCATAAGGTTCACTGTGTGTCTCCATTGCGCCCCTTGGAGTGAGTGCATGTCTGTGTGATGTGCCTAGTGCTAGAAGACTGTCCTGTCCAGGCTTGGGTCTGGCTTTGCATCTCTAGAGCTGTGAGAGTAGGCCCAGATTACCTGTAGCCCCAAAGTGGAAGAGATTAGACATGGAATGGATGGAAGGGAGGAAGGATGGATGGATGGATGCAAGTGATTGCTTATGAGGGGAAGTGTTTATGATCTTTATTTATTTAGATGTCTGGTGATTTTCCTTGAGCAGAAATATGCACTGGAGAGGAAACTCTTGCCTTGGGAGAACTACTGCAGTTTCAAATGGAGGGGATAGATACAGAACTCTGGTGGTGAGAAATATATGGAATTATACCCCTATTATTTTACAGAAAGAAAATTATTTCTTGTATCAATTACCCCACGGTCAAAGTGTTTTCCTTACAGAAAAAAGCAAAACAAAACAAACAAAAACCAGTTTGGTTTCCTTAAGTAATTTTCTTTAAATCCACAGTTTCCAAGAATCTTTTTAATGACTTGACAGTGAGGACTTACTATATATTATACTTTTTAAAAAAATTGTTGTTACTAGTGTTTTATCGCTGCAAGTTAACTTTTTTCAGAGAGAGAGATAGAAAGAGATATAGACATCACAGCAGTGAAATTTAACCCAGTGAAGAGGAGGCCAGACTTGAACTTCGGTTGAGCACATGACAAAGCAGGCAAACTATCCAAGTCAGCTATCTCATCAGTCCTACAGTAGTCACTGCATATAGGAGACACACAGAAGGTTTTTCTAGACTTATGTACATACCTAGGTTAAAGTTTCATTTATAAATCATGTACAGTGAGAGATAAACAACAATAAAATAATAGTATGACTGGAAACTTATAACAACATAGTGTAACAGAAGTTATGTGAATGTTTTTTTTTTCCTTCTTCTCTCTCTCAAAACACCTTGCTATAATGTGTGGTATTTTCAGATGTCCACTGATGATGTCTAACTGAAACCATGGAAATGAAAATAGGGGTGAGCTAGAACTGGAAAGAGTTTGTCATTAACTATGAGCACTGAAAAACTATCCCACCTCCACACATTTTTTTGTTTATTCCACTTCTTGGCAATTCACATCCTTGGCATCCAGGCTTCTCAGGGTCTCTCTGCCAGACTTGGTACCAACCATGGTCAATATGGGTATGTGGGCATTCTGTGCCAGAGAGGAGAGGGTGAGTCTTAACTATTGGGGTGTTGTGAACCTTTACAGGAAAGGAAATGACCTGCACACAGAAGAAAATAAACAATCCTTTTCTGTAAGTGATAGAACTCTGTGGAACTATGTGACTACCTAGTAATCCCAGTAAATAATCTCAAAATGAATTTTAGCAGTCTGGGAGGTGAGCACTGGTCATTATTTTAATTAAATTAATTAATTAAGTTCTTAGATAGAGATAGAAAGAAACCAAGAAGTGAAAAGAAGTTGAGATGGAGAGAGAAAGAAAGGCACCTGCAGCACTGCTTCACTGCTTATGAAGTGTCCCCATTTCAGGTGGGGGTTATAGCTTGAACATGGGTTGTTGTGCCTTGTAACACACAATTGAACCCCACAATCACTGGTCCTCAGTTTGATCACTGGCATCATATGTGCTAGGATGATGCTCTGGATTCTGCTTTCTCTCTCTCCTCTTCTTGTTACTATATAAATATATATATTTTAAAAAGAAATGCATTTCAAATGTTAGAAACCAACTATTAACATTTAGGTTAGTAAATGCTACCCAAATGACATGGGTTTCAGGGCCTTGAACACGGGATGTAGTATCTTTCTCCACTGTGGAATCACTTCTATTCTGGAACATGGGAGACAGCTCATTCCAGGCTCCTTCTACTATGCAGAGAGTGAGTTAAATGGACCAACAAGTCCACATGCCCCAACATGTAGAGACAAGAGATAAACATGGAAGTTTGGAACACACACAAGAATACAGGATAACTTTAAGGTGAGTGCAATTTTCATAATAAGAAGTAATCCTGGAGGGTGAGGGAGAGGAGGGCTAGAGGAGGCTTCCATGCTTGTGGGCACTGGAAAAAGGGGGCACTTTCACTGTCCACTGGGATGTCCTAGGACCATTATATCAGTGTATCTACTCTCTAGCTATTGGACTTGGCAAAGGGCCTTGCTGAAATATAAAGTGGTAGTTTTGCCAGGTAGAAAGTCACAAAGATTTCCAGGTGAAGAGAGCTGAGGTCATGGAGGTAGGTAAGACAGAGGCTATGGGCTTGCTGGGGAGAACCTGTGTTGGAGAAATGGATAGGCATAAAAATATGTAGAGCCATTTTATAAAAATACCACCAGGAGGGGCCAGCAGGAAAAAATACACTGGCTTATCTAAGGACTGTTGCTGGGTACCAGACTGTGAGGAAAAGCTAACTGGCTCAGTTTTTGCTCACATCTCAGAAAGGAATTTCAGAATCCCAAGTCTGTCAATAGTAAAGGTAGCAGTTTATCATGTAAAGCTGGAGTGTGGGAGTGTGGGGGAGTGTTCTAGTCAGTGCCAGAGCAAGCAGAAACAAACCCCTGCAGGACTGGATAGGCCTGCAAGCATTCGATATTTATGTTTTCTTCTTCTTAGTCCCCACTCTCCCCTTCCCCCACCAGCCTTATTCATGCCTGCATGACAAATCCACTGCTCCTGGTGGTTAGTTTTTCTTTCCTTTTCCCCTTCCTTTTTCTTCCTCCTTCCCTTCCTTCCTTCCTTCCTTCCTTCCTTCCTTCCTTCCTTCCTTCCTTCTTACCTTCTTTCCTTTCTCTTTCTGTCTTTCTTTCCTCCTTTCTTTCTTTCTTTCTTTCTTTCTTTCTTTCTTCATTTCTTTCTTTCTTTCATAGAGAAATTGAAGGAAGAAGGAGATGGAGGAGAGAGACACCCACTTACTTGCTTCAGCCCTGCAGGTGGGGAGCTGGGGTTTGAACCTGAGTCCTTGTGTTTAGTAATGTGTGTGCATTACCAGGTATGCCATCACCAGCCTCTGCTTCCTCTTTGTTTAGTGTTTTTGATTCAAATATGCACAAGCTGGATCACTTGGGGTCCAGGGCATTTTAGATAGGGATCTTTAGTTGCCAGTGATATAGTGTGGTCTCTTAGACTATTATTATTTTCTAATTTGAAAGGACAAAGAGAAATTGAGAGGGGAGAGAAGAGAGGAAGAAAGAGAAACACCTGCAGCCCTGCTTCACTGCTTGTGAAGATTCCCTTCCTGCAGGTGGGGAATAAGGACTGCAGCCTGGGTGCAAGAGCTTGGCACTTGGTAATGTGTGCTCTCAACTGGACACACTACTGCCCAACACTTGGATGACTTTTACATCAGCTAGATGCTCTCTCCCTCATAGCTGACTCCTCATTGTTGCCATGAGGTCTTCCATGTTGAAATGCCTCCACTATTACCTACTGTAAAAGGACCACTTATATATCCAGGAGCTGCTTAAGATTCAGTTATTACTGAATCTTATCAAGGAAATCCATCCTCCTCAAGTCTACAGACAGTGGATTGATTTGAGACAATTATGATGAACAATAACACTATAGCAATCTTCTTCCCACCTTCTCGCTTATGTAATAGATTAGCAGTTATAACCAGCAGGGCAAACTCAGCATGAGCAGAATCATGTGGAGAAATGTCATTTTTCCATCTTTCTCCTTTTTCCAACATCAAAGGGGCAAGTAGTTGAATGGAGGTGAATGTGTATGAGAGACAGCAGGAGCCCCTGTACTCTCACCCCCCTCCCTGCAGCTATAGGATCAGTGCCTTCAACTGGAGAGTGCAGCAGAAGGAGGGGGAAATAATATCCACAGACTATGAGATTAACACTTTGACTAGATGGTTCTGATAACTAACATGATGGAAAGTGTGCAGTCAGAGTGCTGGGCAGTGGCATACCTGGTAGAGCACATGCTACCATGCACAAAGATCTAGGCTTCATGATTGTGAAGCAGTGCTGCACGTGTCTCTCTCACTCTCTCTCCTTTCCATTTCAATCTCTCTCTTCTCCACAAAAGAGAAAGAGAGGATGAGGAAGAGAGAGAGAGAGAGAGAGAGAGAGAAGTATGTCATCATACTTCCATTAAGGGAGCTAGTTTTCTAACTAACAAATGATGGAGCAAATTATTGAATAATAGAGGAACAGTTTCTGAAAATAATATCTGTATTTAATGATTATTCAATCAATTATATAATTTTTACTTGTATTTATAAATGTAGATATATAATCTATAAATATAGTTATCTACTATGTTCCCTAGTTCTGTAGCACCAGGTTATAAATATCATAAGATTGAAGACCAAATTTTATTCACTAAAGCATATCTTAATCTGAGCCATACCTACACTAAATGAAGTTTGATAATTATTTGTTGCATGGAATCCAACAATTATTTGTTTTTTTGGAATTCTCTTCTGGATCTGTCCTGTTCCTACTACTGATGACTGGAGATTATAAATATGTTGAATAGCCTTTCTAGTTTAATTACGAATAGAAAAAAATGGACTGGTGAGATAGCATAATGGTTATACAAAAAGACTTTCATGGCTGAGGCACCAGAGGACCCTGGTTCAGTTCCCAGTACAATCAAAAGCCAGAGCTGAGTCATTGGATTCTCCTGTGGTAGGCCTTGTTACATCTGCTTTATGGGAACTGGCCTATTTTTGCCCCTCAAGAATGCTGTGAGGTGGGTGTTCCCTGTACAACTAGGAAAGAGATAAGGAAAGTCATAAAAGACAAAGCAGGATTTAAATTCAAGCCAGTATTCTTTAACATTTACCTTGGAAAGAATCTTTATAGGGGATGGGCGGAGGCACACCTATTTAAGTGCACATAGTATGAAGCATCAGGGCAAGCATTTTGGTTTGAGCACCCCTTCCCCACCCGTAGGGGGATACTTTGTGAGTAGCAAAGCAGGTTTGCAAGTGTTTGTCCTTTCTCCTTCTCTAGATCACCCTCCTTTCTCAACTTCTCTCTCACCTATCAAGTAAAAAATGAAGAAAAAAAAAAAGGGCAGGGGAGATAGCATAATGGTTATGCAAAGAGACTTTTGTGCCTGGGGCTCCAAAGTCCTATGTTCAATCCCCAGTACCACCATAAACCAGAGCAGAGAAGTACCCTGGTCTCATTCTCTCTCTCTCTCTCTCTCTTTCTCTTTCTCTCATCTCTCTCAAAAATAAAATAAATAAAAAAAAAAAGAAAAAGAGAGATAGAAAAAAAGAGGCTGCCCAGAGCAGTGGATTCATAGTGCTGGCACCAAGCCCCAGTGATAGTCCTGGGGGCAAAAACTAAACCAAACCAAAACAGGATCTTTATTCAGGGAGTATTCATCAATCACCCTCACAATAATTGTTCTTATTTTTATGAGACTTACTGCATCTTCTACAGAGCCTAATGTTTATGAATTTTTGGATAATGCCCCATGAAATATTAAATGAAATATATTCCTTTTTCTCTTTAAAGTAGAGTCAGATTTCTGCCCCTGAAATACGAACTGGTGAGATTTTATATTTGTTATCTATTGCCAGATAGCAGTATCACTACAAACTAAGCTAATACATCACAATTTGAGTAGGTCAGAGGACCGGGCAGAGCTTAGATGGACCTTCTGATTTAGAATCTCATAAAGCTGAAACTTACTGAGGAAATGGTTTTATCTGAAGTTCTATTGGGGCATGAATCCATTTCCAAACTCACAGTTTTTTTTTTTTTTTAAAGTCCAGTTCTTTGCATGATACTGGTTTGAGTGCTCTAGTTTTTTGCTGGCTTTTGACCAGAGAACATGCTCAACTCTTTGACATGTGACCCTATACAACAGAAAGTTTACAACCTGGACATAGTTAATGAGTGGTGAAACAGTGCTGCAGGTGTCTCTCTTTCTCCCACTCTATTTTCCCCTCTCCTCTCAGTTTCTCTCTATTTCTATAAAAAAGAAAGAGAAGTATGTTATTATACTGAAATCCCAGTAAGGGAGTTTCATCACCCATGAATATTCACAATGTGGACAACTTGTTTCTTCAAAGTCATGGGTTTGAGGATGGGGTATGTGTTAGGGAAGGGCAATAATATAATGGTTATGCAAAGAGACTTTCATGCCTAAGGCAAGTCTCAGGTTTAGTCCCCTATAACACCATAAACCAAAGCTGAACTGTGCTCTGGTAAAACAACAATAACAAAACACCACTGCCACCAAAGGAAAGGGTATTACCTCCTTAGGTGGGCATTACAATCTTATGTGACACCATCACATACACACATCCCATCACCTTTGTCAAATCCGATTAGACAGAAGGAGGTATAGGCCCTGTCTATACTCAAGGGTAAAGGGTCACTCAAGGGTGTGTAAGGACATGAGAGTCACCAGTCCACCCTAGAAATTTCTCCCATACTCTCCTACTGTAGAACATTAGAAAATCAGACAAAATATAGAAACAGATTTTTCCTACATTGAAAATAGCCAGTACAAAGGTAAGAAATGAGGTAGATGGTCCAGATGACTAATTTAGCTGAGTTGGTTGTAGTGATTCTGCTTAGCTGAAGAGAAACATCAGCATTTGGAAAAACCAAGGCAGTTAGTTTTTGTGGGCAGAAGATTGGAAAAGAGGGACCTACCTATACAGAGCAAAATCTGAAGATCTACAGAGAATTCTTTTCAAGTTTTTGGCTGAAAACTGCCATGCCGTTACCCAGACTGAAAGGCAGTGAGCTGAATGAACGTTCTCAGAGATTTCACAGGACTGGAAAGAATCTATGCCCCTGGAGGGCTGGTTGGTGGCACTCCCGGTTAAGTGCATATATTATTGTGCACAAGGACCTGGGTTGGAGCACACCTACAGGGGGGACTCTTAGTGAATGGTGAAGCAGTTCTCTTCCCTCTCCTCTCTCAATTTCTCTCTGTTCAACCCAATAAAAAGAAAGAAAGAAAGAAAAAGACCACCAGGAGCCAATACCAAGTACCAGAGATGAGTCTGATGGCAATAAAAACAAAAATAAAAAAACAATGCTCTTCCTGCATAAGGGAGAGACTTTGTAATGCACGAACAGATAACATCCTCAGAAACATTTAACTTTAGTTGTGGGGCTAAATTAACGCTAGACTAAGATTCTTTTGGATCTTCCTTGAAAAGGCTTAAAAGCAAACTCTGAAAAGATTGCTAACTGTGTGCCAACTCCCTTTATGGTGAAATACAGTACTCAGAAACATAAAAGTCACAACATCTGGGATTCAATTAAAAAACCCATAGAACATGCAAAGAAGCAAAAATTAAATAAGTAAATAAAAAATGTGACTGACAGAGGAGGAAAATCATCTAATTAAAAAAAAATTCTTCAGAAGCCAGACTTTCCACCTGCTGCATCCCACAATGACCTTGAGTCCATACTCCCAGAGGGGTAAAGACTAGGAGGAAAGCTATCAGGGGAGGGGATGAGATATGGAGTTCTGTTGGTGGGAATTGCGTGGAGTCGTACCCCTCTTATCCTATGGTTTTGTCAGTGTTTCCTTTTTATAAATAAATTAAAATAAAAAAAAGAAATGGGGCAGAAGAGATAGCATAATGGATATATATATAAAATAAAAAAAAAAAAACGAAACAAAGACTATCTTGTCTAAGACTCCAAGGTTTCAGGCTCAATTCCCCTGCACCACCATAAACCAGATCTGAGCAGTGCTCTGGTAAACAATGAATGAATATATATCTCAGAAATGATACAAATAAAAAATAATAGAAAAAGTTGTTAAAATTACTAGTATAATATAATCCAAATATTTATTTAAGAGTTACCCTAAGTATTTCACCACCTTCTATACCCCTTAATGATCCTGGGGATTCTTCTTCTTCTAGCGTTTGCCCTTCTTCCGTAGCCAGTCAACAGGTCAGGTTGAAACCTGTCAGGAGCTGCTTGTTGCTGGCTTTGAAAGTGACTGGGATCCATGTGGATTCAGTCGGCTAGGAAGGATCATCAGTTTCCCCAATAAATGGGTACTCACGGGATGCACCACGAGAAAGTCGATCCAATGCATCCCCCTGGGGATAAAGAATAGGAAGACTTTTATGGGGGGGATGGGATATGGAGTTCCAGTAGTGGGAACTCTAGCCCTCTTATCGAATGGTCTTGTAAATATTTCCATTTTACAAATAAAAATAAAAAAAGAATATGTACTTTTTAAAACTAGAGAGTTAGAGGGTTTCTTCCTCTTAAGCAAAACTGGGACCTTAGGAAACAAACTCAGATCATAATATTTACAAATCACATTATACATCCCCAATGTTTCTGTTCTGTCTTGTTTTTACTGTAATCTCCCCAATTAGTCATAATGTGTTTAGTTTGTTCTATTAAGCTCTCTTTTCGGACTCTGGTCTCACTGGTTTACATGCCGATTTTCATGCCCATGTCACATCCATGTCAGTGTTCTGCAATCAGTGAAACTATACTATAGAAGAGCAAAGTTCAGAAACAGAATATGTTCATTAGGATATGCATTAGAGTAAAGTCATTACTACCTGGTTTATATATTTATATGAAAATATGAATCACAGAATAGCCAAAACAACTTTGCCAAGGGGGATCAAAGTTGGAGATTTATAGTACCTGATTTGAAGACTTAAAGATATATATATATATATATATATATGGTGTTATTGGCAGAAAATATATATACACACATATATACATATATGTATATAGATGTACACATCAGTGAAATTTAGAAATGTCTGTTATTTGATAAAGTTTAGAAACAGATACCATATTTATTACCTTCTTTTGTCACAGAGCAAGGGCAATTTGGTGGCAAAATGATAGTATCTTCTCTTTTATTGTTTTTGTTTTTGTTTATATTTTAATGAAAGAGAGAGAGAGAGACTAAAGTCTGCTCATCTCTGGCTTATGATGGTGCTGGGAGTTGAACCTGAGACCTCTGAGCCTCAGGCATGAAGGTTGCTTACATAACCATTGTGCTATCTCCCTATATCCTTTAGATATAGGCCTTGGAATGGTATTAGTGAATTATAAGGTGTTTCTATTTGAATTGCGTAAGGACTCTCCATTCTCTTTTCCATAGGGAGCTGACCCATTTATGCATTCTTCTTGATTAAATCTATGAAGTTAAAAAAACCCAAGGACCTTGCTGGGGTGTTCTTTAGATTCTGAAGTCTCCAGCTAATTTGCTCTCCTACTCTAGCTTTCAGAGAATATTTTACTTGTTTATTTTAATATGGATTGCCCAGGATTTGTAGCTAGAGTTAGCAGGAAGGATAGGAAAATGACATCTCCAACTCCCCCAAGAGGCAGTTCTGGAAAGCCTTTGTTTACTGAAACAGCCTGGGGCAGGGTCTTTAACTGAGTGATTCTGATAAGAACCAAGCAGGAGTTGGAGATAAATATCCCTTCTGTAAAGCTCTCTGGCTGGTAGCAGTAGTGAATTTTAAAACATGTCCTATAAAAAGCAGTAGACAAAACAGTATTGGAATAAGGGCAGGAAGAAAAAACATTTTCTTTTGTTTAAAAATAAGCTTTTAAACTTTAAAAAAGTATTTATTTACTTATTATTCTACAAAGATGAGAGAAATTGAGAGCAAGGGAGATAGAGAGGGAAAGAAATGGAATTACATAGGGGGTCATGCGGTAGTGCAGTGGGGTAAGCACATATGGCGCCAAGTGCAAGGACTGGTGTAAGGATCCTGGTTCGAGCCCCTGGCTTCCCACCTGCAGGGGAGTCGCTTCACAGGTGATGGAGCAAGTCTGCAGGTGTCTATCTCTCCTCTTCTGTCTTCCCCTCCTCTCTCTATTTCTCTTTGTCCTATCCAACAACGATAAATAACAACAATAACTCAACAACAATAAAACAACAAAGGCAACAAAAGGGAAAAAAATGGAATTACCTGCAGCCCTACTTCACCACTTGTTAAAATTTCTCCCTGTAGGTGGGAGCCAGGGGCTTGAACCCAGGTCCTTGCACACTATAATTTGGGTGCTTAACCAGGTGCATCAACCACCTGGCCCCAGAAGAACATTTGAAGACATAAAACTAGACACTATATGGGGGGCGGGGAGGTGGGAAGAATGGGATGGGACACAGTCTTTTAGTGGTGCTAATAGTATTTATGTACACTCTTATTAACTTGTAGTCATAGAAATCACTATTTAATTAATATGATAGGGAAATTGATTGAATATCTCAAACTTTTTAGTGCACAGACCATAGGCTGAGTCTGAAATGTTGACTCCTTTTTTAAAAAGTTTTCATTTATAAAAAATAAACACTGTCAAAACCATAGGATAAGAGGGGTACAACTCCACATAATTCCCACCACCAGAACTCTGTATCCCGTCCCCTCCCCAATAGCTTTCCTATTCTTTAACCCTCTGGGAGTATGGACCCAAAGTCATTGTGGAATGCAGAAGGTGGAAGGTCTGGCTTCTGTAATTGCTTCCCTGCTGAACATGGACATTGACAGGTCGATCCATACTCCCAGCCTCTCTCTTTCCCTAGTGGGGAAGGGCTCTGGGGAAGCAGAGCTCCAGGACACATTGGTGGGGTTGTCTGTCCAGGGAAGTCTGGTCAGCATCATGCTAGCATCTGGAACCTGGTGGCTGAAAAGAGAGTTAACATACAAAGCCAAACAAATTGTTGACCAATCATGGAGCTAAAGTCTGGAATAGTGCAGATGAAGAGTTGGGGGGGGGGGTCCTCCAATGAAATGTTGACTTTCTTAACAGCTTAGACCAGGGAGAACAGAAGCAACTGGTGGCATTACTCTATAAGACACAGCTATATACAAATAATGTCAAAGGATATAAATTATGGTGATGTTGCGTATGATACAGCAAATCCTAACAAAGGGATTTTCAAAGTTAACCCAATTGCCAAATATTTGATTACAGCAATAACTATCTATTGCCTTCTTAAACCCTAAAACAGCAGGAACCTCCCACCTCCTCTACAGAGCCTATATTTCCCCCAGTCCTGGAACCTCTAGGGTGGGGCTCACTTTCCTGCATGCTTCTCTCAATTCATACCAAATGATATTGCATCTGCTGATCCTAACCTAATCAACACAAGTACCACCTCAGCATGCTTCACTTCAGAATGTGTCCAGAGATGTCAGGCGTGGAATATCAACCCTTTAGTATCATTACTCAGGTGAGACCTTACTTTTCTCATAGGACTCCTTAATTCCATTTATGGAATTAAGGAGTGGTCCATTTCCTAACAAAGTCCCAATCTTAGATATAGATCAGGTCCTATGAGATAGGGCATATGCTCACATGTATCCATAAATTAGGTCAAAATATATACCTGAAAGCAAAAGTGCAAAATAGTCTGCAGTGAGTCAGTAAGCTTGCTCTACTTGAGCAAGCAAGTAGAAAGACCTAAAAAGACACCATAAGGGTTCCTAATGAAATAGTGTCTATTTAGACTTACATACCCTTCTCACCTACTTCCTATTATACTTCCCTCACTCACTCCAAACCTAACCTTATCAAAGTAAGGACTGCAAAAGCTGAATAAGGGCAAGAGACTGGCTTTAGTCACTATCAGGCCACCCCATCAGCTGGGGCCCTAGTCGGGGAGTCCTGAGATTTCCAAACAGACATGATGGGCCTAGATCGTGAATAAATCCCTCTCTCCATTGTTACTGGTCATCTCAATCAGAAACAACACAATAGACCCCTTTGTGGGTCTCCATAGGAGCTTGCCCTCAACATGGATCAATAACAGCAGACCACTTCACTGCTCCTGAAGCAGACCCCCCAGCAATTGGGGAGCAGAGACTCAAACTGGGATCCTTGTGCAGGTCCTTGCACTTCGTACTATGTGTGCTTAACTGGGTGCACCACCACCCGCCACTCTCCCTGATCAAATTCTTCAAGTGTTTGTCATGTGCAAAGCATCAGTTCTGTGGTATGATATAGGATTCTGTATAAATATTTCTAGAACAGGAAAGCAAAATCATGAAAGACAAAACATACTCCGAAGGGAGGCTTGACAACATGGTCTATGCTCCAACCGAGGAAGATGGGTCCTGAAATTGGGGCAACTTGGAACGTTCCTATTCATGACCACAGAATGTGAGTTCAGATGTACAGGGATGCAGAGGTCACTCCTAAGCTGAATATGGGCCCCAGATCAAATTGATGGGGTGTATAGTCAACAATATTTAAATACCTTTCCCATATTTGAGAGCTACTCTCTTCCCTGATCCAGCTTTCTGGTCCTTTTTCCAGCCATGATGTCATCTCCTTAGACAAATAGCTTTGATCCACCTGCATATCAGATGTCAGTCTTGGGGAAATAAAAAAAAAAACTAGTATAGTTATGGGCCCTTTTGAATGTAACTAAAATAGGACTACTATCTACAAAACAGATAGTAGTCCTATTTAGTAGTGCCCCCCCAACTTTTCATCTAAACTATTCCAGCCTTTAGGTTCATGATTACCCAACAATTTGACTATTTTAACTCTTTTTTCAGCCACCAGGTTCCAGATGCTAGATGCCAACCAGACTTCCCTGGACAGACGACCTCACCAATGTGTCCTGGAGCTCCACTACCCCAGAGACCCACCCTACTAGGGAAAGAGAGGCATATTGGGAGTATGGATCAACCAGTCAACGCCCATGTTCAGGGGGAAGAAATTACAGAAGCCAGACCTTCCACCTTCTGCATCCCACAATGACCTTGGGTCCATACTCCCAGAGGGTTAAAGAGTAGGAAAGCTATCAGGGGAGGGGATGGGATACAGAGTTCTGGTGTTGGAAATTGTGTGGAGTTGTACCCCTCTTATCCTATGGTTTTGACAGTGTTTCCTTTTTATAAATAAAATAAAAAACATAAAAACAAAAAAATAATAAAATGTAAAAAAAAATAGATATTACAGGAAAGGACCCATCATGTTTTGCACCATAGAATCTTAGCACAAGGTCCTTCAAAGGTTATACAGGAGTTACCAGATGTTTAATCCAAGGAAGTGAACATACCTAGTTCTTGCCGTAAGATATAAGATCTTTATTTTTCAAAAATTTAAAAACTTTATTTACTTATTGGATAATGTTATTATAAAAATTACAGACCAGCAAGAACCAAATAACACTCAGAGATTAGGAGGAGAACATACCTTTATTTTTATGGCGTGATCTCACCAAGCTCATGCTTTTGGACCTGAGCCCTGGGAACCCGAACAAGGTTTGCACATGGGTTTTTATCTTTCTTACGGTAGGAAATTCTCAGGGTGGGAATTTAAGTCTATGGAAGCAACAGAAGCAAAAATAGCTTGATCATTAGTTATGGGAAAGTTTTTGGCAAGAACTGAGTTTATAGAAGCAAATACATTATTAGTTAGAGGGAAGGGGTTGCCACACTGAGCCTTACCTCTGGGCCCAGAGTTTTCCATGGAGGTAGGACTGTTTATTAGGCTGGACATTTCTTTAGGTCCATGGCTGGTTTGTGAGTCAGTTCACATAATTGTGGCAGGGGGATTAATTTTTAGAGCTTCTTATTTATTTATTTATAATTTTTATATGTATCTATTTTCCCTTTTGATGTCCTTGTTTTTCATTGTTGTAGTTATTATTGTTGTTGTTATTGATGTCATCATTGTTAGGACAGAGAGAAATGGAGAGAGAAGGGGAAGACAGAGGGGGGAGAGAAAGATAGACATCTGCAGACACGTTTCACCACTTGTGAAGCAACCCCCCCTGCAGGTGGCGAGCTGGGGGCTTGAACCGGGATCCTTACGCCAGTCCTTGTGCTTTGCGCCACATGCGCTTAACCCAACTGCATTACCACCCGACTCTCGAGCTTCTTATTTTTCGTCAGAGACAGAGAGAAATTGAGAAAGGAGGGGAGATTGATAGAGAGACAGACAGGTAGCACTAATTCACTATTCCTGAAGCTTACCCTCTGCAGTTGGGGACTGGGAGCTTGAACCCAGGTCCTTGTGCATTGTAACACATACATAGTCAGGTGCACCGTTGCTTGGTCCCTCTTTTCCTCCCCCCCAAAGTAAATTCATTTTATTGTTGGCATAATTTATTGCTTTCATTTGAGGTTGATAGTTATATCTAGGAGGTCCATGAAGTGCAGAGGCAAAGTGAAATTCTCTGGTATAAGTCTTGCAAAAGTATTCAAGTCTTGTGGCTTGACTTACTCTTTTTGTTTGTTTGTTTGCTCCTTTTTTTCAGATTTATTTATTCATTTTTGCCAGAGAACTGCTCAGTTCTAGTTTATGGTGGTGCAAGGGACTGAAACTGGGACCTTGGAGCCTCAGGCATGAAAATCCTTTGCAAAACCTTTGTGCTCTTTCTCCAGGCCCCTCTTTCTACATCTTAACTGTTATTGTGTTGGTCCTATACTCTGATTAATGCAGGAATCAGGCTTTTAAGAGGTAAGAATCTGGAGAGGGAGAAACCTTTAATAGTAGGCTATTAGACGAAGAATGATAAAGATGGGCCTGGTTGATTCTGAGCTCATCTTTCCTGTTTGTGATGCCCTTTACTTAAGACACTTCCTCCTTATTCCTTCATTTCATACAGACCATGTGATGCCAGATGAATTCTCTAGGGGGACAAGTGGCAGAGCAGTGAGTCTCAGGGACTCAGGAGTGCTACTTTGGAGTCTTTACTTTCAGCCTTTTCCCAGAGTCACTAGCGGCTAACATTACCATTTCTTTTTGCCTTATTTTTTCTCTTCATTTTTTTTGTGTTCACAACCCAGAATGTCCAATGCTTGAAATATAACAACTGTTTCCTGATGGCCTACTTGGATTTAGATGTATTGTCCTTGATTACCACTTCCATCATGCCTTTCTTTGTTCCATTTTGCTCCCTTAGATTGCTTGTCTTTCAAGGCATCACACAGTTGGCTTTACTTTATCCATGATAAATCCACCTCACACTATTCTTCAAACCTACCCAGTCCTCCCTTCTTCCATGCCTCTGCTGATGTTACTTTTGTCTAAAGCTCATGATGGAAGCAATCTAAACAGCATGGTTACAACAGGTTTGCAAAGTGCATATAATCTTGTCAAAGTTCAGTGTTGATATAGTTTTACTATCAAAATACTGAGACTAGGAAATTATGTTATGAGCTTCAAGAGACCATATGCCCTTGTGTTACTGTGGTTAGAGCTTTGGTCTTAAAAATGTGAGGTCTTGAGTTTGATTTCTGGCATCACTATGCCAGAGTGATGCTCTGTATCTCTCATCTTAATAAATATATCTTTTTTTGCCTCTAGGGTAATTGCTGGGGTTTGGTAATTACTGGGGCTTGGTGCTGGCACTACGAATCCACTGCTTTTGGTAATTATTTTTTCATTTTATTGGATAGAACAGAGAGAAATTGAGAGAGGACAGGGAGATAGAGAGGGAGAAAGAAAGATAGACACCTGCAGACCTGCGTTGCAGCTTATGAAGCTTCCCAACTGCAGGTGGGGAGCTGGGGACTTGAACCTGGATCCTTGTGTGGATCCTTTTGCTTAGTACTATGCGTGTTTAGCTGGGTGCACCACTGCTCCTCCCCATAAATAAATCTTTACAACATAACAAGCAAACTAAAGTTTTAAAAGGCCAGAAGGTCAGAAATCAAAATCACTTCTTGAGTAAACCCATCACAGAAAACCAAAAGCCTCTGGGATAGAGGGCTATGTTGGGGTCACTTTGATTCCTGATCTATAAGCTAAGATTCCCTGTAAAGATTCTCCCAGGAAGCTAAGGGAAAGGACGAGATGGTAATTAGAGAGCAGGTGTGCCATATCTACTGATGAGAAAGCTTCCTCTGAGCCAGGCCCACACAGTACATGGTTCCGTGAGTTTTGTACACTCAGAACTATCCTTGGGTTGGAGAACAGGGAAACAGACACTGAGAGAATGCAAGAGATAACAAGTACCCAGTTAGATGGGAGAATGCCAGCAGCTGAATCTAATAGGCAACATGACACCTTAATGTCAAGTTGTGGAGGAAGAGAACACTAAACATGGACAGCAAACACTCATTTTCTCGTGTGCTCTATTTCCTTCTTCCTGCTCCTCAATCACCTCCTCTAACGTGTAATGTGGGATACTCTGAAGACTAGAGTAAAAGCATCAGATTGGCACTTGCTAGAAATGCAGTTTCCTGTGCCCCTGCCCAGACCCACTGACTCAGAAGCACTAAAGACAAGTCTTACAATTTGAGGTGATTAGTTTTTCTGGGTAGATCCAACACTCCATCATGTATGGAGCTTAGGTTTCTCACATCATCTATCTCACCAACATATATGCATTCCATGTTGTTTTGTTCTTCTCCTTATCCTCCTCCTCTTTGTTATCTTATAATTTTTTTTCTTATGTTATATTTTCTTTTCTGTCCTTTCCTTTCTTCTTCTTCCCCTTTTCCTCTCCTTCTCCTTTGTCTCCTTCTCCTTCGTCTCCTTCTCCTCCTTCTTCTTCTCCTCCTCCTCCTTATTCTTATTCTAATTCTTATTCTTCTTCTCCTCCTCCTCCTTATTCTTATTCTAATTCTTATTCTTCTTCTCCTCCTCCTCCTTATTCTTATTCTAATTCTTATTCTTCTCCTCCTCCTCCTCCTCCTTCTTCTCCTTCCTCTTCCCCTCCTCCTCCTCCTCCTTCTTCTCCTTCCTCTTCCCTTCCTCCTCCTCCTTCTTCTCCTTCCTCTTCCCCTCCTCCTCCTCCTCCCCTCCTCCTCCTCCTCCTCTTCCTCCTCTTCCTCCTCCTCCTCCTCCTTCTTCTTCTTCCTGCCAGCAGTCTTATACCTGGGACTCATGCCAAGATGATAATTACAGTATTTTTGGTGCCTTTCCTCCCCTTTCTCTCTTCTGAAAGGGAGAGATACATACAGGAATAGAGATACTTGCAGCAGTGCTCCACTACTCATAAAGCTTCCTCCCTACATGTGGGTGTTGGAGACTTGAACCTGGGTCATTGTGACACTCTTTGAGATGTGTCCCCTTCCCCGCCTCAGGCTCATTAGTGCTTAAAGCTTCTTCTCTCAACCTCAGCTGGCAGTTCATGAAACTCCTCTGAGGCTCTTTCAAGGATTCTGGTGTTTATGTCTTAGCTCAGAGCAGGATCTTCAGGGATGATCACAAAGCAATGCCGAGGTCAGAGATAACTGCTCCATAGCAACTGCTCCCTCAAAAACCACCAGTGGCATCCTGGCCAAGAAATCAATAGCGTTTGAATCACAGCTTCCTCAAGCCCTTTACAACATTGCTCAGAATGTCTTTTTGGTCCCGAAATTCTCACCCAGGATGCTGCTTCTTCTAAGCCTTTCTCATGGTTCCATCTGTTCCTAGGTCTTCCTCCTTCATTCAAAGGCTGTGCTGTAGCTTTTTTCTCTGTTTTCTTCCTTTCTCTCTCTCTCTCTCTCCCTTCCTTCCTTTACTTTCCTTTTTTTGATTTAGCCTCTAAACCTTTGACTCAGATCTCACTCTGAATTGATAGCAGTTTTGATCCTACACTGACGTCAGTAGCTCAGGCTCTGTATAGATAGATTCTCTCCTCATCCAAAAACTCATTTCCATCTCAGGGGCTATTAGTGACACATTGCTTTCCCAGTTACTAAGGTTCAAAACCTCAGAATCACTTTTTGATTCGCTGTTTGCTATTCTACAGTTTGCCAAGTCAGCCAGATCCTATTTTACAATATCTTGCTTACCTTCCAGGCCCTGTACAAAATTGATGATGCTATTGGGATAGAGAGAAAAAAAAATCAGTTCTGTGAGGAATTCATAGTCTCCTGTTGTGATCTGTCACTTCAGCTTAAAACACAGCCTGTCTTTTCCAGTTCCATACCAATTATTACTTAGGTAGTTGGCTCTTATGAATTGTCAATAACAAATGTGATTTTTTTTCTGGTAAAAATTTCTGGTGTACTGCATCAGTGCCTACTTGACTTTGTAATTTGTTTTCTTTTTTCTTATGTAAATCAATTCTGCTTGATGTTCTTAGAGGAATCTTTAAAAGGATTTTTTTTTTTTTTTTTAATGAGAGAGGGAGAGGTGAGAGAGAATTCAGACTACTGCTCAGTTCTGGATTCTGGCAGATGTGATGCCAATAAGCAGATCCTGGAGCTCCATGCCTGTAAGACCCATGGTCTATTTCTGAGTAACCTCCACTGCCCAAGTTTAATTTATTATTATTATTATTTGCACAGCTGGGACCTTGTGCAAGCATTTCTCTGTTCTATTGCCAGATCATGTTTTCATTCAGAGAAAGAGGCACATATGTACACAAAGACAGTGGGAGGGGGCTGGAAGAGGGGGAACACAGTGCTAGAGCTTCCTTCAGAGCCATTGCATCTCCTGTGTGGTGCCAGGGCTTTCTTGCAGCAATACCCAAGACTTCTTCTTCTTCTTCTTTTTTTAAATTCACTTGAATGTGTAATAGGAAAAGTTACATTTCACAGAGAATACTCTATATAGATATCCTGCCAACAGTAAGTGACCATTGAAGAATCAGAAATTCATGTTATAGGTAATTCATTTATGTTATAGGTGATATAGACAAGACAACACAGATGCTCACATTTTGAACAGTATCATAAGACTGGGTCCTGGAAACAGAGGTTTAAGGAGATTTGTTTTGGCTAATGTTAGGGCAGCTCTCTGCAGCACAAGTCTGAATGCATGCTTCATGAGAATGAGTGAACTGATTCCTGAGCTGGCATGCCTAACTCAACACCATTCGGGGATGTGGCTTTGCCACTGCCAGCCATCAGAGACCACCTCTTCTGCTGACAGGAGTTGGAGTGCACTTTAATTCCAGGGCATGCTTATTGTGTGACTTCCTTCATTTGCAATGAGACCCATGCCAAGAGGAAGACAAATTCTGTCTTAGGTCACTGAAAAGCTTCACCTGGAGGAGAAAGTGTGATTGGTGCTCTGACATTGTAGAAGTGCAGTGTCCTGAGCATGCATATATAAATCTAATTCGATGCATACAGTTTTATTGCCACCATGGCTATTGCTGGGGCTCAGTGCCTATATTACAAATCTACTGCTTTGGGTGGCCATTTGTTTTTTCTTTTGGCAAGAGACAGAGAGAAAATGAGAAGGAAGGACAGACTCCTGCAGCTTTGCTCTACCCTTTCTGAAGCTCCCCCCGACCCTGCAGGTGGGAACTGGGGGCTTGAACCTGGGTCCTTGTGCATGGTAACGTGTGTGCTCTACTGGGCGTGCCACAGCCTGCCCCCTGTGCCTGACTGGTGATTTGGCATTTTACTTGTACATCATTCTCTAAGCTGAGCAGCTGACACTGACAGTTGATGCTGACAGCTGATACTGATGAGCTTTTAGTCTCTGGGTAAAATCCTGGCTAAGGATTGAGAAATTGAGGAGCAAATCTAGGGATGTGTGTACCCAAGAGGGAAGCAGCCTCTGAAAGTCCCTTGCATTTGACAAGCTGAGTTGTGTGTGATAAATCTTCACATTATCTCTAGAGTTACTGTTTGCCTAACGTATTGAAATTCAGTTGATATCTCATGTGAAAACTAACCCGAGAACTGAGATTTAAGGGACATGCTATGCATATCCAAGCTTCAAAGGGACATTTAATAAGCATATGATTAATGTTTGTTGCAGACTTACTCAAACTATGTTTATTTTGAGGTGAAAACATGACACTGAGGTGGAAATAAATCAAATGATTAAGAACAGGGTTGTCATACTAGCACCACATAATATCTTAATCTGATAGTAAATAAGAGAAATAGATTATTTTTAAACCTGTTAATGCTGTTTAAATTCATAATAAATAATTCAATGGAAGTCAAATGTTAGCTATTAAAAAAAACTACTGTGTGCAAATGTAATATAAGTACTTAATGCATTTAAGAATGTGGATGGGCACCAGGCAGTGGCACACCCAGTAAAGCACACACACATTACCATGTATAAGGACCAGGATTCAAGTCCTGGGCCCCCACTTGTAGTGGGGAAGCTACATGAGCAGTGACGTGACACTGCAGGTGTCTCTTCATCCCCCCTTCTCTGTCTTTTCCTTTCTTCTCTGTCCTCTTAAATCAAAAGAGAGAGAAAAAAAGAAAAAAATAGTCTCTGTGAGTAGAGGATTCTTTGTGCAGGCACTGAGCCCCAGTGATAATCCTGTTAGCAATTAAAAAACCAAAGAGGGCAGGGGTGATAGCATAATGTTTATGCAAAGAGTCTTTCATGCCTGAGGATCCGAAGTCCTAGGTTCAGTCCCCTGCACCACCATAAGCCAGAGCTGAACAGTGCTCTGGTATATATATATAATAAAAAACAAAGAAAGGAAGAAGTAAAGAAAAAAGGAAGATAGAAAGAAAAAAGTTGTGTATGTGTGTGGTGTGGTGTGGATGCAGTGGATGATTAACACAAATGAAAGACTATGTTCTGTCTTCAGAAAAGTCTGTGGTATAGGAAAATAGATGAATTATGGCTTTAATATTAATTAAATATGATGAATAATGAATGAAAAATGTCCTATATAGGTTCCAGAAGTGATGTATTGCATCAGTTTGAAGAAACTGGAAAAAGAGTTACAAAGAACATGAGATTTGAAGTCTGTGTAGTTTGTCTACAGGAACCCCAATCCCTTGCTCACCCCTTTCTTCCTTTTTAGCCAAAACACTGCTCAGCTCTGCTTATGATGATGCCAGGGATTGACCTTGGGACCTCAGAGTCTCAGGCATGAAAGTATCTTGCGTAAACTGCTAAACTATCTTCCCAGCACTCTTTTTCAAAGTCTTTATCTTGTCATTATCTACTTTTTCCTGCATGTGACTGCTTCCTTCCGTCAATGCGACTATTCTCAGTTACTTTGCTGCTAAACCAAACAGGTCCATGCTAGTCATCATCTACTTAGACTGTATGGCATTTGTCATTAGCTGCTCCTGCTGTTTTTTTTTGTTTTTTTTTTGAGGTAGACCCACTTTCAGTTTTGACAGATCTAAGCAGGATGAGGCATTTCTCACCCACCTAGGAGAGAAGGCACCTCTGTGCTTTGCCATGAACATCACTGTTGTAGTTGGAACACCATGAAACCCATAGAGGGGGGCCCAGATGGAGCCAGTATAGCAATAGATGAAGAGTCACAGGGTTAGTAGTGAAGAGCAAGCAGAGTGGCCTCAGCATCTTCCATGAGAGCTCCCTTAACATGGCCGCATCTCAGACAGGCTAACAGTCATGTCAGTGCTTGTATGCCACTCCCTTTTTTTTCTTTTCTTTTTTTTTTTTTTTATCTCCCCCCTTAAATATTTTTTAAAAATGTATTTATTCATAAAATGGAAACGCTGACAAGACCAGAGGATAAGAGGTGTACAGTTCCCACCACCACAGCTCCATATCCCATCCTATCCCCCCCCCTGATAGTTTTCCTATTCTTTATCCCTCTGCGAGTATGGACCCAGGGTCATTATGGAGGTCTGACTTCTGTAATTGCTTCCCCCTGAACATGGGCATTAACAGGTT
The DNA here is from genome assembly GCF_950295315.1 of Erinaceus europaeus. Lineage (NCBI taxonomy): Eukaryota > Metazoa > Chordata > Mammalia > Eulipotyphla > Erinaceidae > Erinaceus > Erinaceus europaeus. The sequence continues at coordinate 152,640,143 of NC_080162.1, forward strand.
GATCCATACTCCCAGCATGTCTTTCTCTTTCCCTAGTGGGGCAGGGCTCTGAGGAAGTGGAGCACCAGGACACATTGGTGGAGTCATCTGTCCAGGGAAGACTGGCTGGCATGATGCTAGCTAGCATCTGGAACTTGGTGGTTGAAGAAGAGTTAACATATAAAGCCATACAAATTGTTGATTAATCATGAATCTAAAGGCTGGAATATTGCAGATGAAGATTTGGGGTCTCCATTTTGGAAATAGCTAGTAGGTCTATTTTAGGTATATTCCAAAAGGCCCATGACTTCATTAGTTTTTGCCTGAGCCTGGCATCTGATATGCAGGTGGACCCAAGTTATTGTCTGGGGAGATGATGTCATGGCAGGAAAAAGGGATAGAAAGCTGGATCAGTGGTCTGGGAGGTGGCTCAGTGGATAAAGCACTAGACTATCAAGCATGAGGTCCTGAGTTCAATCCCCAGCAGCACATGTACCAGAGTGATGTCAGGTTCCTTCTCTCTCTCCTCCTATCTTTCTCATTAATAAATAAATAAAAACTTAAAAAAAGGGAAAATAGTTCATGAGGACTGCGATTTGTTATTAAAAAAAAGAAAGCTGGATCAAGGAAGACAGTGGTTCCCAAATATGGGAAAGGTGTATAAATATTGTTGACTGTAAACCCCATCAATTTGATCTGATCTGGTACCCACATTCAGCATAGGAGTCTATGTAACCTCTACATCCCTGTAGATCCGAACTTGCTTTCTGTGGTCATCAATAGGAACATTCCGAGTTGCACCAATTTCAGGACCCATTTTCTTCAAGTGGTGGTATAATTTAACTTAAGAAGTGGTTTGTGGTGCTGCTGCAGTGCGTAAAAGGATTCATAACAGGCATTTAGGAGCTGGTTTAAACAATACAAGGTTTATTAGGGTAAAACAGGTAAAAGACAAAATAAGCAATTATCATCAAGTGTTAAGAGTATACTAGGTCCATAAAGTCTGAGTATAGTTATCAAAAGGTTAGTCCCATAAGATTAACAATTATCAACTCTGGTAAAGGTTGCTCATGACTGTAGAGGGGTCTAAAAGTTTACCAGCTAGCAGAGTCACATGTGTTCAGGTCCCAGGAGAAGTAGCCATGGTGGAACCTGGCAACCTCTGCTCAGATACATCTGACCAGGAGAAGAAGCAGCAGCCAAAGAGAGCGACCTGCTCAAAGTCCCGTGCTTTATACCTTCCCTTATGGGGGCCCACAAAGGGGTCTGTTTTGTTGTTCCTGATAGAGTTGACCATTAGTCACTATCAAGCTGCCACATCAGCTGGGACCCTATTCTGGGAGTCCTGAGATTCCCAAAGAGACATGATGGGCCTAGACCCCAAATAAATCCCTCTCTCCATTGTCCCAAAACCACCTTCTATTTCTGCTTCAGGATATGTGATGATTCATTCCAGGAAAGAGGTAGAGATGGTTGATGTCACCCCAGGAAAGAAGCTAGAATGGCATGATTCAAAGGATAGCGAGAGACTGGGCAATAGCTCACACATTGCTGCCTTATGAGCTGCAGCATGGAAATTCCAGCCCCAGCACCACGTGGCATCACCATGAATGGCATTAGAGGAGCTTCACAGTTGGTGGAGTAGCACTGTGGTGTCTCTTTTCTCTGTCTCTGCTCCTTATTTCTTTGTTTAAGAAACACGGAGTGAAAAAAATGTGCTGGGAAGGCAAACTGGTAGCGCCCAAGGGCTAAAATTTAGAAAAAGAAGGTAGTTAGACAAGACCATGTTTAAGTACAGTTGTCAGTGGCAGTGTCTAGAAGTGGGGAATGGGATGGACTGACTGGTTTAGGCTGGCAGAGAGACATCGTTTGCCATTTGTTTAGCTGTGTGACGATGATGAGGCAGGGGTGAAGAGACAGCTTCTCTTCTGGGAATTTTTGTTATTTGGGTTATAGCCTGGTCTCAGTGTGAACCTTTAGTCATCTCTTTCTGTCACCGCTATTAGGCATTTAGATGAACCTATATTCTTGCTGGTCTCTGCCTAGCAGCTCACACAGCCAGTTATTCTTTGTCCCCATTGTCCTGGTAATACAGGATGCTGGGAAGAAAGATGCTCATTGAGGAATAAACCTGAGGAAACCCATGTCTTCTCTGGAAATGGGGGGGGGATGTTATCTGGCATAATGGTGACAGAGAGAGAAGGCAGGCGAAACATGAACTCATACTGACTCTGAGCTTTGGAGAGGGGAATTAGTGACCCTGTTTTAATAGGCAGTGTAGCAATAAGCTTCAAGAACTTTAAAAATATTCACATACTTTGATTCAGTCATTCTGCTTAGAGAAGTCTATTTTAGGGAAATCATTAATGATGTTCACAGAGTCTTAGCATAGCTATTCATGGAATAGCTGCTATTCTAATAGACTGCAAAAAAAATCTAGGTGATTAGTATGAAAATTAATACATCAAGAACCAACTGTATGCTAGGGGCACAATGTAGCCAGTAGAAATTATTTTTCTGAAGAATGTACAAAGCAACTTCATGTGATATTTTAGGTAGGGAAGTAATAAAAATAGATTGTAACTTCAGTTATGAAACTGGCTGTAGACCTGTGTATACACACTTAGAGAAAGACAAATGCAGATTTTATACAGCTTTTAAGAACTGGATCTTCTTAAAAAAAAAAAAAAAGAACTTATTTTCTTTTTTTACCCGAACACTGCCCAGCTCTGGTTTACGGTGGTGCGGAGGATTGAACCTGGGACTTTGAAGCCTTAGGCATGGAAGTCTGTTTGCATAACCATTATGCTATCTACCCCTTCCCCCAAAAAAGAATTTAAAAAAAAAAAATATTTATTTAATAAAAAAGAACTGGATTTTCTGATCACAATTTAGTTTTTACTTATATAGCCTCTTTCTGGAATGGAGAAAACCTCCAACTGCTTTTTCAAAACTCTAAGGATATTTATATTTTACTTTTGAAAATCTGTATATGTTGGCAACATAGCCTGTGGTATGAATAATAGACTTTGGGGTGTAATTAGCATGCAGCTGATGTCAGCCTGACAACATACTACAGACGTATGCAAACACAAGGGATTTTGGGTGTGTCGGAAGTGACTTAAGTGCCAGTCTGCCGGAAATAGATCTCTCTTTTGCCCCTGAGCATTCTTGGTGCCTGCTCTCCTCCCCAGGACCAACATGCCATTAACTTAAAAGACTCCTGGCTTTCCGGACATCATGATTAGCCGATCTTGCTCCTTTGCCTATTTTGCTGTACCTAAGTAACCACGATGTAATAATTTCTCCATTGTTTAAACCCCCAGACCTAAGCAACACTGAAGATTTTTATTTTCTAATTCCTATAAAATATTTTATACTTTATTTGAGTTAATTATGCAAAGTTAATGATGCCAAAGTTAAATGATCTATCAGATGTTTGAAAAGTAGCTTTACAATTTTTATTTATTTTTAATTTTTATTTATAAAGTGGAAATATTGACAAGACCATAGGATAAGAGGGGCACAACTCCACACAGTTCCCACCATCAGAACTCCATATCCAATCCCCTTTCTTGAAAGCTTTCCCACTCTTTATTCCTCTGGCAGTATGGACCCAGGATCATTATGGGGTGCATTTCCAGAGCACTGCTCATCTCATCTCTGGCTTATGGTAGTGCTGAGGATTGAACCTGGAACTTCAGAGCCTCTGGCATGAAGTCTTTTTGTTTAACATTTATGCTATCTCCCCAGCCCTGTAACTACCAAATTTGAAAACAATAATATTCTCCAAGGTTCTCTCTCCTTTCCAGAACAGTCTTTTGTGGATGGGTCAGTGAACCCCCATAGTTATAAAGTGTCATATTAACTGTCTACAGAACTGATAATTTTTACTTGTCAAAAGCTAAGCTGAGGAATTTTAAAGACCCTTATAGAGGTTATTGCAACTCAGAAGTGGTTAGGGGGTACTGTGGTCACAAAAACCAGGGAAAAAACATTGTAATGGTGTAAATGAAAGAACTTAAGTGACTGATGGCTGTCGCTATAGCTTAAAGCCTAGTTGTCTATTTGTGAGTGGCTGGCCTGAGGTTTATATTTCTTTTTTTTCTTTCTTTTATTTTTCACATCTTTTTTCTTCCCTCCCTTTCCCCCCTCCCTTCATCCATCCCTTCTTTTCTTACTCCCTCTCTCCTTTTCTTCTTTCCTTCCTTCCTTCTTTCCTTTCCGTCATTGCCATAGGAGACCCCCCCTTTTTTTTTCTGATAGAGAAAGAGATCTTTCTGCTATACTGCTCCTGAAGCTCTTATTTCTACCATCAAGTTGAGAGCCATGGTCTTGAACTCCAGTCTTCAAAAATGGCCATGGGAGCACACTATTGGATGAGTCACCACACATCCTCAGAGCATTATATTTTCATGACAACAAACTGCCTGAAAGTACTGATAGCTATTGAAGCTGCATATTGGATATACAGGAGTTCATTATATATATCTCTCACTTGGGCATTTCATTTCATTTCATTTATTTATTTATGTAATTTTTATTGCTACCAAGATTATTGCTTGGGTTCGGTGCCTATACTATGAATCCACCACTTCTGATGGCTACCCCCCTTTTTTCTCTCATTACTTAGGTTGTTGATGGAACATGGTGCCTGCACAACAAATCTACTGACTCTGGTGACCATTCCCAACTTTTTATTTTCTTCCTTTTATTTGACAGAAATAAAGAGAAAAAGGGTGGAGAGACAGGGAGTGGGAGAGAGAGACAGTGTTGTACTGCTCCACCACTTGTGAAGCACCTCCATTCAGGTGGGGACTGGGAGCTTACAGCTGGGTCTGTGTACGTGGTGATGCATGCACTTTACTGGACACACCATTGCTTTCCCCTCACGTTTAGATTTCTCAACATTGGGGGATATTTATGGGCTTAAAATGTGACTTATTTAGTAGGTTGCTGCAGCATTAGAACCACTTCAGTCTAACAGCCTCATTGTTTAACTAAGCAGGTTTAACCTATGATTCTTGCTGAGGCTGAATACAAGTACTGAAGCTCACAGTGATCTGTCTACACACATTTACACTCCTTCAAGTGGATCAGGTGATTTTTCTAGATCTCCACTTTCACTTCTCCATTCACTGTGTAACAAAGCTGTGGGCCTGGGCTTGCCTCTCTGTTTAGACACTTTTATGCATCCTGCTTCTCTGGTCCAGCCCCAAAGATGACTTGGCCAGGGATGGCCTCCTTTCCCATACTGTCCCCCCAGCTTTGTCTCAATTACTGTCTCCACACTCTTCTCCTGGCAACCACAATTCACTACCCCCATCTCTGCACCAGACTTCTCTGGGCTGACTGAGTTCTTCCATGTAGCCTTTCCTGGACCTCACTCTAATTATTCCTCCATTATTCTCACTCACAGTAACTTCTGCTCTCTGGCAGCAACCTGATGACAATTGGTAATTGTGTTTCATTGTGAGCTTCTGCACGCCTCCCCAAGACCGTGAGCACCGTCAAAGCAGAGGCTGTCTGACTCATCGCCCTGCCTGCACCAGCCCTCACACAGCACCTGCAAACAGTAGGTGCTCAATTTGTTTGTGAAGGATTTGCTTGAGTGGAATCTCATACACACAGCAAAGAAACCCTCTGAGCAGAAAATGATCATGTTTTTCATCAGCATTTATGTCAGTCTGGTGAGGTCATTTTATTATTTTTTAATTATTTCTCTTTTAATGGCCTATTTAGTAGTGGTTTACAGGAGTATAAGATTTCAAGGGTAAGTTTCACCTTGCACCAACCACTATTCTGTACTCCTCTCCCCCATAACCACCATACCCCTCATAAAGTCTGAAAGAGAGCTTGGTTACTTTTTTTCCTTTGCAAGTTCATGTGCTATCATTATCTATATTCTGAATATGATAAGGACTGAAAGCAACCTAAATGCTTGATAAAGAAGTTGTGACAGAGGGGCTGGGTGGTGGTGCACCTGCTTGAGAGCATGTTACAAAGCACAAGAATCCAGGTTAGAGTCCATGGTTTCTACCTGCAGGGGAGAAGCTTTGAGAGTGGTAAAGGAGGGCTGTGGGTCTCTCTCTCTCTCTCTCTCTCTCTCTGTCACTCCCTCCCCTCTTAATTTCTGGCTGTCTCTATCCAATAAATAAAGATAATAAAAAAAGGAACTGTGGGATATATAGTCAGTGGAGTACTACTCAACAATTAAAAAGGATGGCACTGTGTCCTTTGCGACAAAATGGATGGAACTGGAGGTGGTTGACCCTGGTGAATTTAACTCCCTGTTTATACATTTATGCTCCATCCATATTTTCTGTAAGGAGAATTCATTACTTCTGTGGCTAGAAGCCAAACCTTAAGTGAAGGAAATACAACTCAGGTAAGGACACAAAGGGAGGGATTCCAGGGCCCACCTACTTACAGAACCCCAGGAAGATGTGCTTGGGGGTGGGAGCCTCAAGGGCTGCCAAGCCTGAGGAGTGTGGGAGCAGCCACTCTGATCTGCTTTGGGGGCACCAGGGTCTGGGCCCCATGAATAACAGGTAGTGTTCACTACTGAGTGCAGGAGAGACTGAGCAATAGAAAAGAAAGAGACTTTGGGATGAGATATACCAGCTTCTTTTTAAAGTACAACAGTTGGCTGGAAAGATGTTATGCAAATGCATATGCATGATATGCAAATGATCTCACAGATGATGTTCATGCCTACGGCTCTGAGCTCCTGGGTTCAGTTCCCTGCATCATTATAAACCAAAGCTGAGCAGTTTTCTGGTAATGTAAAAATAAAGTAAAGTAAATAAGTAAATAAATATAAAAATGGATCACCAGTTTCCTTTTACCTACAGGGAACATAATCCAAGATCCCCTGCAAATGGCTGAAATTTTACTACTCTTGTTTTCCACCTGCTATGCCTTTTTCTGCCCTTATGATCAAGTTCAGCTCATAAATTGCTACATTAAGAAGTTAGTAACAATCACTAATAATAAATAGGACAATTGTAGCCATATTATGTGATAAGTTTATGTGAGTGCATGTTACAAGTACTCAAAGGCCGGGGTTCAACTCCTGGTCCTCACTTGCAGGGGGAAAGCCTCCTGAGGCTGAAGCAGTGCTGCT